>NC_133617.1:227720747-228020747 GCF_048593235.1 Sminthopsis crassicaudata | reverse complement strand
TTATAGTTCTAGGTTAGTCTTAAATAATCAACATATAGTCAAGGTATATTACAGATTTGTTACTTTTAAAAAAACATCATTACTTGTTACTTGAAAATACTATAGAGAATTTAAAAACAACATTTAAATCTTTTTCATGATGACACAGATAATGACAGCTGAGCTTTTTGCTTTCAGTTCAACTTAGACAAGAGATATAAATGGAAACTGAATTATAGACAGAGTAGATGCCAAGAACCATTAGAAATAATAGATAGTGAAGGCTTTTTCTATAGCTCACTATAAGGCCACAGGCATGGCTCCAGTCTGGTCCAGGGAGATGGATCCCGGGGGCTGTTGTTTTTTAATAATCGGTGGCATTTGTATATATATGCATGCAACATATATGTTCACACATATGCATAAATATATCACTGTATGTATGTAGTCATAAATATGCATATACATGACTTCATACATCCATAAAAGTCTTAAAGCAGTTTTAAGCTTAAAGCTAAACTTGAAATAGCACCAAGATTTTTGGGGCACTCTGTGTATGTACTATCTTTATTCATTTTCTCTCAAGTACATATTTTAGTTCCTTGTTTTTAATTATCCTACTTTCCAAATGCACATAAGTGAGGAAAAAATCTCTCTCGTCTCTTTTTTTCTCTGTCAATCTATCTTATGGTCAACATTTGACTTGTTTCATTATTTTTAAAGAAAATTTCCCCAATAAAGTAGCACTAGTATGGTGATACTTGCATGTAACTATTTTATTCATATAAAATCCAGAGTTTTTTTTATTGTTGACCTGGAAAGAATATGTTCTGTATAGGCTAAGACCAAATCTGTTCTTTGTCCTGCAAGTTACACAAGTGCAAGAGTGAGAGAGAGTGACAAAGCAAGGGAGTGGGGTTGAGATAGGGAAAGAATGGATACTGTGAAATATGAAGTACCTTATATTTCTTAATAACTTATAATTTGTAAAAGAAAGGCATTTGATAAATGCAGAAAGGGGTTCTTAATGTTGAATGATTTCACAGATCGATTTCCCCAGAATATTAGTTATATCATCATTGTCTGTTTATAGAGTAAATACTTAATTAACTATATTTGGAAGAATTATTATCCAAACAAGAGGTAACTCATTTGGCTGCTGTTGTGAAGAAAGAAAGAAAAAAAAAAGATATAGAGTATAGGTACTTTAGAAGTTCAGATGAAAAGTAAATGAGGTCAAATAGCTAGTGAAGGCTAAACTGAGTTGAACATTGAATGATAGGATTTGAATAGGTTTTTTGGTGGGGAGAGGTGGTGGGCAGGTTAGGCAAATGAGTAAAGTTTGCTTGCATTTAGGGATGAATATGGCATTCTTGGGTGGCAATCAGGAACACAGGATAATTTAATCATATAAGCACCTCTGGAATGGATATCAATGGCCATCTAGTTCAAACATTCCATTTTATGGATGAAGTTACTGAATCCCAGCAAGGGTAAATAGCTTGTCCAAGGTAATATGTGGAAAGGTGAGATATGAATTGAACTATTCTACCTTTTCTTCCAGTGTTTGTTTCATTACAATAACTAAACTCAATGAAGCACAGAGTTTTCATTTTAGGAAAGGGTAGGAATAAAGTTAGAAGTTTTGGAATGAGAATATATTATTGAAGGCCATAAAATTCAGGAAAAGGTATTTAGAAACTATTAATTATTCCCACTCCATTAATATCTTAATTTAAGCTTGTCCTTAAGCTTGAAGGTGACCCCTAGATGCTCAAAAGTTGTTCCAGTGAAAGGATAGCTGTAACTTTGAGGATAAGCCTGGTGATGTACTTTAAATCCTGGGTTTAGGACTAATCTAGTTAATTGCATTGAGATTAGGGTTATTACCCAAAGGTTCATCATCAAGTGATAAGATTCTGGATTTTAATGACCAATAAGAGATTTAGAAGGATTATGCATTGGTGAATGAAATCAAATTTTCTTCAAAATATCAAAGTATCAGTCTAGTGGCAATGTACAAGATGGATTGGGAAATGACAGTCATAGAAGAGGCTGGAAGAGATGATTGAATATCTACAATAATAATTCTGTCTGTATAAATCATGTAGTTTTCTTAGAGACCTCTTCCTCTCCATTTTTATTAAATTTAAATATAGCTATGTTCTTTGGAGGAGAAGTAACATTTTACCATATGAATTCTTGACTTGCCCAGATATTTTCTTGAATGATTTTACATATGGGAGTCATTCTATAAAACCCTTTCTCTTTAGGAAATCTGTCATCAGAGCTGAAAGTAACATTTCCACTGAAAAAACCACAGAGATTAAAATATAATTTTCAACATTCTGAGAAAGAACAACTCAACCCCCCAAAATTATTCTAAACAACAGGCAAGACAATTCCAAGACACTCAAATGGCCCATATGCTCATTCATATTTACAGAGTGAAGCAATCTCTGTTGCAATTTCAAAATCCTTAAAATCTGCAATTTGGCTAGTTCATTGCCCTTCAGTTTTCAGTCACTTGAGAATCTAATTTCAGTTTCCCACCCTACTAAATCTTTAGTTAAAAACATTTTCAGCTTCATTATCTTGATTAATATATCTATAAATTTTATATTCTCTGTTGGATAAAATATTGAATGTTCAAAAGTAATCCTTGTTTCTAGACATTGGAAATTTCTACATCATGGGGATGAATCACTAAAGCTTAACATTACCATTCACATAGCAGGACCACAGACATAATCAATGATATTTTCCCATCTTGTTCCATCACCTGTGAATTATCACAGTTGGAGTCAATGGTTTACAACAACATAATTTGCTTAGGCCTGCCAACAATGATATTTTTGTCCTTATATATTAGATTGATTTTAATGACTCTATGATCACTTACTGAGGGACACTAAATATTTGGGAGATCATAGAGAAAGAAAGAGTTTTAAAATATTCCTTAATCTCATGTTGAAATGGGAATATTAAAAAGCCCCATTTGGAAGAGATGGAAGGTTTGTTTCCCTCTCTTATTTCAAATATTCATTGGTCTTTATATACTTGGATAAGCAAAGTTTTAACAGTGTGATAGCAGAATACATTATAATCACAGTGTGATCACTGTTTAGACTTCTTAGGGAAGATCATCATGCAAAAGAGTCTTTGAGACGAACTGTACAATATGGTAAATTCATACAATATTTCATCAAGGTACTCCAAACACTTAGAAACTTGAAAGCTGACAGACTGCTGGGAAACATAATTATTGATATCCTTATTTTTGTGAGCCCTAGAACAAAGATTTCACATAGTAATCTCATAATACTACTCATCTTTTTAGGAGTATTTTTCAATGGTGTTTGGACACAGAACTATAAATTTAAACTAGCATAGCAATCAATTATAACCATTTATTAAACTTCTACAATTGGGTATATAAAAAAAGGAGAACGATATCAACCTTCAAATACCTTATATTATGCTGTACAACATGTACAGCAATATGGGACAGTTAAGTGTTGCAATGGATGGAACGCTGGACTTGGAATCAAGAAGGATCATCTTCATAAGTTCATATCTGGCCTCAGACGCTTAGGAGTTGTATAATCCTGGGCACCTCACATAACCTTGTTTGTCTCAGTTCATCATTTATAAAATGAAGTGGAGAAGGAAATGGGAAACCACTCCACTATCTTTGCCAAGAAAACATCAAATAGGGTAACAAAAAGCCAGATATGATTGAAATGACGGAACAAAAAGAACAACAATAACAAAACACAAAAAAGTGTTCAGAATAGTTAAATAAGTAATCTTGGTGGAGGAGGAAGAATGTTTCATTAGGACTGGATATGCGTGGAATATAGCTTGAAGCAAATCAAGGATTCAAAAAGGCAGAAATATAAAGCTCATAGGAGATAAGTTAGAAGTTGAACAGTGAAATTAGAATAAATAGATCATGTTCAGGGGCATAAGAAAAAACAACTGGAAAGGTAAAAAACAGTTAAGTTTTAAAGAGTTTTAAAGTGTCAAACAAAATTTTATACTTGATCCTGGAGAATCAATGTTGAAACTCATTGATAGGCCAGGGAGAAGAGTGACATAGTCAGATTAAAAAAAAATACATCTATAGCAGAGTGAGGGATGGATTACAGTGAGAAGAGATTCCTGTCCTATTTAGGACATGTTGAGTCTGAAATGCCTACAGAACATCAAATAGGAAATGCTCAACTGACAACTTGTGATATGGGATTGGAGTACAGAAGAAAAGATGAGTGAATATGTAGATTTGGGAATTAACTTAATAGCAATGATAATTAAACTCATGGCAATTGATGAGGTCATTGGGAGATAATATTGATAGAGAAGAGAGGTCTCAGGACAAAGAGGTTCTTCTCAGATCTCCTACACAATATAGACATCTCCTAACTCTAAACATTTTTCCTGGCCATTATCTCATGCCTAAAATATTCTACCTTCTCTTTTCTACCTCCAAGTTTTCTCTGGCTTCTTTCAAATTTCAAGTAAAGAAATTCTAAGAGAAACCTTTTCTATACTTCCCTAATCTTAATATCTTTCCTCTGAAATATCTACCTACTGACTTTTGTACAAACCTTTTATTCCTGTTATCTTCTCCCTTAGACCATGAGCTCTTTTCCTTTTCTTTCTATCTCCAGTGGTGCCTGTAAAAAGTAGGCCATAAATAAAATGTGAGTTGACTGACTCAGTCTTAAGCATCATGCTTCAGAAAAACACAATTCCCAAAGTAGCTATTTAGGGATTAGAAAATTATAAAAAGTTTAAACTATAACTTTAAGAAGCAGAATTTTTTTTCCAAATACACTTAAACATTTCTAGAAATGGCCGTTAATTTTTTTATTGATGTCTGCTCTTTTACTTTTTTATTTTTCAAAATGCCTGACTTAAGAAATAAAACAAGCATTTCCACAACATAGTAGAATAAGAGAAAAGATGATTGCATATGAAACTGCAAATCTATTATATACCATTCACTATTCCTTTTAAATATATAATAAAGCCACCCTGTAACTTCTTTTTTTTTAATCCCTTTCCCTATCCCAGCACTAGAGATGGCTATCATTAGACACAAATGTGTGTGTGTGTGTGTGTGTGTGTGTGTGTGTGTGTGTGTGTGTGTGTGTGTGAATATAAAAGTAGATCTTTCTCTGGATGCAGATAGTGCCTTCCTTTCCAGGTCCTTTGTAGTTAACCTGGGTATTTATAAGAATAAAAAATGACTTAGTTGTTTGTTTGTTTTTTCCCTCTTTGGTTCAGCTTTCCCTGCTCTCCATCAATTCATACAAATATAATCATGTTTTCTGAATTTTAGGTATTTATAATTCTTCCATTGCAATGATATATTAGATCACATGTATATATTACATATTAAATATATATTGAAGCCATTTCCTAATTTATGAGATTCCACATTATTTTTAAAAACAACTATGAAATGAAAGAACAAAACCAAACATTTGTTTTTTAAAAATATTTTTGCTTAATATTTTAATTTTCTAGTTACTTGTAAAATGATTTTTACATTTATTTTATAAATGAACAAAATGTTAGAAAAACTGGATTTGATAGACCCATAAACACCTATGATGTATGCATATAAAAATGGATGCATAAGACACCATGTATTCATAAATATATACAGCCCCCATCTAGAATGACTTTATAATCTCTTAAATACCACAATGGCATTAAAATCATAATCAATAATGAAATAGAAACAAAAGACAGAGCTCTAAATTTAGACTAAGACAATATAAATAATGGATGGATCAAAGCAAACCCCAAAGCAAAAATATTTGAATAAATGAAAATAATGAGACAAAATGTTCTGAAATCATCTAATAATCTTTTTTTCCCCATTAGCAACAAATTCTAAATAAAGATGGTTTCAATTTCTTTCATTAGTCTAACTAAGCAAGTACTTCTTCCCATATTTCACTTGTTAAGTGTATGCTTACCAAAGCTACTATTTCTTTTCCTGCCTCTGCTTCTGCCAGTACAAATTTCTCTGTACCATGGAAATTTCCTCAGTCCAATTGACCTGTTTCTCCTATTTGCAAGTACTTACTGGAACATCCCTTTTGAAGAGCCTTCTATTCTTCATTCCTCAACAGACTTATTTGAATGGTACTCTCCTCTCTTACCTACTCTGCTTTTTACCTACTTTTTATGGGTGTCTTCCCCATCATGTAAGCTCCTTGAGGGTAGAGACTGTCCTTTTTGTTTATATCCTATCCCCGTATTTATCATAATGTATGACAAACACAGTAAGGGCTTAAAATGTTTATTGACTTCCTTTTGACTTGTGAATCACAGGGGAATGCTGAACATCTTGATGTGGAAAAGAAGGCATGTTTAGAAAATAATCACTTAACTTTATATAATTCCTTATTAAATAATGGGCCACATTTTTTTCTTTAAAAAACAGCTGTTTTTCACCTTTTTCCTCTGTAATTTGGCATGGTACATTATTAATAAGAATTTTAAATTATGTTAAATTTCTCTCTGTTTCTTTCCTAGACAAAACGTTATAAAGTTAAAGTTCAACAACTATAGATCCATAGCCACATAATGTCTGATTTGATACCTGAAACAGGTGTCTCCAAATACAGGTGAAAGTAAAGTTATTAAGAACATAGAAAGGAAGGCAACCAATGATATAAAACAGGATACAAACATAGAGATCTATTGCTGAATTTGCCGGGAAACATTTTATACTTAACAAGAGAGGAAGATATATTTTATTATAAACACTATTGAGAAGAAAAAAGCTATTAAATTAAATTGAATTTATGTGGAAGAAATAAACAGTGTACATGTAAGCAGGGTAAATTTTGCAAAGAAAATTAATACTTATGGAATTTAATTTAGTACTTTGATATTACAGCTTTGCTTTGATGAAGAAACAACTAGAAAATATAGGTACTTTCACAATGACTATTAAATATAATTTTTCATTTTTAGTAGTAAAGGAAATCATATATTGTGAATCTCTAAAGTCCTATATTTGCTAACATATTAAATAATACTAGGAAAGGATATCTTGCTGGTAAATTTTTAGAAAATAAAAACCAGGATCTGTTATTGGTTCCTTTCCTCTATTAATTAAATTCAATAAACTTTTTTGTTTTGTTTTTGAGTCACTGAGCAAAATGGTGTACTATACACAGGAATTGACACATAGTGACAGCAACAATTTATAGTATATAAATTTATTTATAGTATAATGTCAATTATACTACAACAATTTATTGTACTATAACAATTTTGAAGACTTGTATAAAATGGTAAAGAATGAAATAAGCAGAATACTTTATATAATAAGAACTTTGTAAAAACAAACTTTTGAAAGTTGTAAAAAGCTATGCCCAATACAATGATTATTCATGATCCCACTCGACTAGTGTGACTACATGCTTCAATAATGAGAGCACTGGGTTTGAAGACAGAGAAAACCTAAATTCAAATTGACTCTTAGATATTTATTGAATGTCCCTGGGCAAGTAAATTAACCTCTGTTCATCTGAGTTTCCACATATGTAAAACAGGGATAATAATAGCACCCAACCTCCCAGGATCATTAGAAAGATTAGACGAAATAATTTTTGTAAAGTACTTATATAGTAGGTGCTTAATAAATGGTAACTTTTGTTGTTGGTGGTGATGATAAGGATCATGATTATCGAATCATGCTGTTTATCACATTGTTTATTCACATTGTATAATTAGATACATTTTCTGAATATTGCCAATCATGGAATTTGTTATGCTTTATAATTTCTTTATGTTATTTTTATTTTTTTAATAAAATATGGGAAGGGAGGAAGCAAAAAGATATTTATCCTAATTAAAAATGAAACTTTAATAGCACATTCATGCCACTACATCAAAACTGTCCACCTTTGCTAATTATTTTTGAATAAAAATCACATATTCCCCTCCCCTTTCACTGATTTGCAAAAAAATTTATAATTGCTGGCATTTATAAATGTTTAAATTTTTTCAAAGAATTTCATATACCTTGTTTCAGCTAAGTGTCATAATAACCATGACAACAAGTGTTATATGTTTTATCATTTTCTAGGGAACTAAGACTCAAGGAAGTAGTTATTGATGGTCACAAGCTAGTAAGCATGAGAGTTGGAACCTGAGACTGGAGGTTTATTGAAGAACTTCTTATCCACTTGGCCACCCTGCCTTTCTCACAGAAGTTACACTATTGGTCAGTTGTTTCTGTTATGTTCAACTCTTTGTGCTTCTATTTGGAGTTTTGTTGGCAAAGCTATTGGAGTGATTTGCCTTTGCCTTCTCCAGTTCATTGTACAGTTGAGGAACCTGAGTCAGATAGAGTTAAGTGACTTGCCCAGGATTACTTAGCGAGGGAAGGGTCTGAGGCCAGATTTTAATTCATAAAGATGAATCTTTCTGATACCAAGCTATGTTCTTTACACACTAAGGTGCCATCTAGCTCCCCATCCTGTTTAAGTATTCTATATATTTATATCTATATCTATACCTATATCTATCTATCTATAGCTCTGTGTGGACATGTGCATATATGCATATATTTGCAGGTATATTTTATTTGTATATGTGCATATGTATATGTATGTGTATATATCCAGTAATTTTATTCTGTTCACTCAAACACAACTTTCCCCAGGGAAAGTTTATCTATATAATAGAGCATAATGGCACAAATCTTTGTCAGGCTCCAAATCACTCAAATTTCCACCTCTGGCATTTTTTTATACAGTCAAAAGTTTTCAATTCTAAATTTTAAAGATTTTTTTTCTGAAGCCTCTTAGTTCTACTTGCCCACTCACCGCGTAGGTAGCCTTGGATTCTACAGTTTTATGTTTTTGCTAAGGGAAAGCTTAAGCCATATTTAGCATTTTCTGTTTATATTTTCCAAGCCAAACACAGACACTGTTAACTTAACCAAGTGCTTAGATATGTTACCAATGAACATTCTGTACTACTTGAAGTACCTTTTGGTACTTGGAGTAACACCATGTATTATATAATCTATTTCCAAAGGCTAGAATTGGAGAAAATTAGCTTTATCAGCTCAGGATAATTAGAATATGTATATCTGGCTTGATTATGTTTTAATTGGAAATTTTCATTTTTATATCTTTGTTTTTAAACGTTCTTCAAAACCTTTATTATATTCAGAAGGGAAAAAATGAAAGGTTCATTAATTTCTTACCAAATTCTATGGAGGAAATACTATTTATTTATAACATGAATAAAGTAAGTCATTTGCTAATCTGGAAAAAAAAGCTTAGCAGATTTAAATCACTTCTTGCTGAAACATTTTGACATTTCTTTTGGATAGATAACTCACATCCTAAGTTATAAGGTAATATAATTTGAAGTAGACTTGAAAAATCCCCAAATTAATTTCAGTGAAGACTGTCAACTAAGTATGCCATGGCAATTCCTATCAAAATCTATTTTTTCAGGAGTAGCCTGAAGCTCTTATCTAAGTTCTGTACTATGAAAAAATGGCTCAATAAAAATGAAAATGAAAAATGAATTTAATGATGAATGAAGCAAATTCACTTGTTTTGTGCTAATTTTCTCCTGCCTCAAAACAAAATCACATGTTCTGGAAGGTAGAAGGGACCTCAGAAATCACAATATCAAACCTAAACAGGAATCTGTTCTATATCTTCAAATGGTAATCCAATATTACTAAAAGATCATTAAATTAAATCTCCCAATCTATTTCAAATATTAAGATTTCTATTTCTAAGAACATATTTGTTAAATTGAGCCTAAATAAAGTTTCACAAACTTTTTGGCCTTTTGCCTTTGGAGGTCAAGCACAGCAAATGCAATCTACATTCTATATTTCCTCAGGAAAAAATTTCAAATACTTGAAGTGAGCAATTAGATACCCCTTTCTCATGTATACATACGTATATGCAAACAAAAAAAGACACAGAGACACATAGATGTTCTATGTTTAAACCTTATGTCTTTATATAGTAGAACTCCAGACCTTGATCATTGTTCTCTGAATTGGTTTCCATTTGTCTTTTTGGGAGACATTGTTTTGGCTATTATTATTATTATTATTATTATTATTATTGTAACTATTATTATTTTAAATAATTTAAGGGCTGCCAGGTGGAGGAAATAATAGATTTGTTTTGCAGGCTACAGAGAGCAGAAATAAGATCAATGGGAAAAAGTTGCTTTGAATGAATGAACGAATGCAAAAAAAGTATGCATTAAATATCTACTGTATGACAGGACTTATATGTGCCCTGTGGTTACAAATAAAAACAATAATAACAACAGCTAATATTTATATTATGTTTTAAGGTTTGCAAAACACTATTTATATGCATAATATATATCACATGATATATTTTATATATATATATATATATACATATATATATATATATATACGTATATAAGTTTTATTTCATCCTCACATTAACTGCATGAGAACAGGTTATATGATTTGACCAAGATCATGCAATTAGAAGAATATGGAGAAGGATTCGAACAAAAGCCTTTCTGGTTTCGTGTCTGACCCTCTATCCATTATGCCACAGGATAGTCTCCTCCTTAAAAGAGTTTCCATTCTACTAGGAGAAGATGATACATTTAGGGAAACTGGAGTTGGAAAAGTAGAATAGGTGATCAGGAAGAGGCCAGTGATATCAGAATCTAGGTCCTCAAGGTAGAGAGATAGAATTCTTAGTACAGGAGGAAGAGAACCAGCATGAAGTGTATTGATTTGGAATTGATCGTCAAGTGGTGCAGTTTTGAATCCAGTGAAAATAAGATGAAAGCTTATCTATCAAAGTCAAGATCCAGGTTCTAAGGAGGAAGAATAGAATGCAGGCAGCATGATTTGAAGCTAGCTGGAAAGTAATTGTCCTTTGAGGACATCATCCAGATAGTATCTCTGTAAGTCACAGTAGCCATACAAATGGTTAGCATTTCCTTAGTTCTGATGATGATATTACAGCCTTACCAATCACCTGGATTTTCAAGTTCATGTTCTCTCCCAACTCCAAATTCTCACTCACTTTACAATCTTATTGCTGATTTCTCATAACTTCTCTCTCTCTCTCTCTCTCTCTCTCTCTCTCTCTCTCTCTCTCTCTCTCTCTCTCTCTCTTTTCCCCTGAGGCTGGGGTTAAGTGATTTGCCCAGGGTCACATAGCTAGGAAGTGTTAAGTGTCTGATCCAGATTTGAACTCGGGTCCTCCTGAATTCAGGGCTGGTGCTCTATCCACTGCGCCACTTAGTTGCCCCTTCTCATCACTTCTCACCCAAATATGGCAATACCTTGTTAGTTGGTCTCCCTGCTCAAGTGTTTTCTCCTCCAATTTATCATCCATGTAGCACAGATTTGACCATGTCATTTGCCTACTCAACAAACTCTAATGGCTTTCTATTGCTCCTAGAATTAAATAAAATGTCTCTTTATATAAGACTTTTTATATAAGACTTTTACAAACTGGAACCAACTTATTTTTCAGCATTATTATGCATAACTCCCTTTCTGAGAATATGCAAAATGTGCATGTCACATATTACTTCATCTCCAATCTTTGTCTTTTGAGTTCTTGAATGTTTTTCCTGCTCACATCCATATTTTAGATTACCTTACCTCAAAATTCAGTCTAAGTGCTACCTTCTATAGTTTTTTCTACTTATCTTAGATGCTAGTGTTGTCCTATCTTCCAAAAATCAGATTATATTTATGTGTATATATTATAAATATATAATTATTACATGTGTATATATAAATATTAAGTTCTTCATCCTTTGTTTTAGAAGATCAATGATATCATGATATGAATAATGCCTTAACTTTGGTGTGAATGGGATTTAAATAAAGCAGAGTTGTGCAGAGTCATCAATCTCACTTTCTCTTCCAGAGTGATTAAAGACCTTAGGCAAGTTAAAATCAGGAAGACTGGTGATGGCCCAGGATGCAGTGGATGACCTTGAAGTTCACTGAGAAAAGTCTACATGGTTGAAGTAGTCATCCCCTGGCTCATCAATGAATTTGAAGCCTACTGGCTGCCCTCAGCTTGATTTGTGTAGCTCATCTGCTGAGGTAATTTATTGGGAGATAACTGCTTTGCATGCTACAGCTTCCTGGAGTCACAGATGAGAGTTAGGTGAAAGGCGGGCAATAAAGATGAGTGAGCAGCCTTTAAAAAGGCTCAGCAAGCCCACATGCCAAAGATACTAGTCCTCCCTGAACATGCATTAATGAGTTATATACATCTCTGAATATTTTGTATCCATTGATGGACTGTTACATCCTGGAAATCAGAGACTATCTTTGTATTTCATTTCTGTCTTTGTATCCCCAGGGCCTAACAGATTGCCTAGCACATAGTAGACCCTTAATAAATATTTCATAACATATTGACAAATTTAGGTTTTTAAAATCTGTAGTCAGATACCCAAAGTTCAGTGGTTATTTTAATCTCCACGGTAGGGCACTGATGTTTTAGCATGGCTTTAGTTGCTTAATTTACTTCCCTAGATTCATATTATAGAGAGGAGGTGAAAAAAAAAGCCTGTAAAATTGCACCTGGGAGGTTGAACCTATACGCTTTTCACTGCAGATATTAGATTTATGACCATTAAGTTATTCCAAGTGTGTTCTGATATAATTTTAAAGCAACATTGCATTTCAATGCTGACGATATAGGGCATAGACAGAAACTCAGTCAATTTTCTAATTCTAACAATGCCTGATGCCTGGAGTCTCCTTTCTTTTTCTTTTGTTTGCAACCAGAAAAGATACCCACAGTTTTTAAGGCATGTCGGAACCTTTCTGGATCAACTACATGTTTTAAAATTCAGTTTTTCTAGGAGAAGAGATTTTTATAACCAAGTACTAATTCTTTGCTCTTTTATCAAGTGGATTATAGGAAGTTGATGGTAGGGATAAGGACAGAAATTCAAATGTTTGGAATGGTTAATGGCTCAATTTATAATACTTAGAAGAAATAATTTCATATGAATGTTTACATTTATTTTTATTTTGATAATTAAATTCCTAATAATATTGAAAGAGGTGACAATAAAATACATATAAAGAATAAAAGGAGAGTAAATGGTGAATGTAAAGCAGCAAAAAAAAAAAAATAGGAATTTTATCGGGAGAGCTACAAACACTTCTAAAGAGACAAGAAAATCACTCATGCATGATGCAAACTTAGTGGTGATTTACAGTATGACAAAGAGGAAAGGAAATGTTAATTGATCTTCAACTACCAGGATGCCAGGGTTTAGCTGGGACTAGAAACCTGCTTTGTTACTTATAGCTACCTATTTGTGACTACCAGGAATGGTGAAACTTTCAGAATAAGAGTTTTAAAGAGTTGCTGATAGAGTTCATCCCTACATGGCAATTTCTTCTTATTGTTAAGAATCATGTTCAAAAAAGCAATCACTCTTATTTTTCCTTACTAATGAAATGAGGAAATACCCTGGTTATGAGATTGTCACAAATGAATATACCAGTAGATTAATTCCTTCAGTACATTAACACAATTCCATGTGAGGTTTTTGATATTTTTTGAACTCATCATCCATATCTTCTTTCTGGTTAGTAAGTAATATATATATTCATTACAATTCATTTGTTTCTGCCTCCATTAATTCTCACCTTAATGTTTTCTTCTCTGCTAAACCCTTTTAGTTAATTTTTTAAAATTTTCTCACATGAGAATGTTTGTTAAATATAGTAGCATGACTATTTTACCATTTATATTTAGTCTAGTCCTTTGTAATTAAGTATACACTTTCATTCTTATTTACATGCTGTGTATGTGTTATTGTACAATCATGTCCAACTCTTTGTGACCTTATTTGTGATTTTCTTAGCAAAGATATTGGAATGGTTTGGCATTTTCTTCTCCAGTTTATTTTACAGATCAAGAACTGAAAGAAACAGGATTAAGTGACTCGGCCAGGGTCACACATCCAGTAATGTCTGAAGCTGAGTTTGAACTCAGGAAGAGGAGTTTTCCAGGCTCTAGGCACACTATCGACTGTGGCATTTCACAAATATATCTATGGCAATAATTTTATCTATAGTTAAAAAGTCTGTTTCACCTTAATAACTTCCTGTACTCTTTATATTTTTATTTGGAGCCAATGGTTTTACTACCATCTCTCTTCTTAAATAATTGCTTCTTGAAAGGAAATTTGTTTCCTTGTCCTCTCTACTGGTAATTTTTCTATCTTCCCCCCTGTTTCTCTCTTTAATATTTGACATGGCAAATATATCTGGGTAAAATTCACTTTCCCCTTTAATTGACAGTTTAATGCCCTTTTGATCAGATCCCCAACTTGTCAGAGAGTAACCCTGCCTGCTACAGAAAATAGGGAGTTATTGATGATTTTTAAACAAGGGAATGACAGTCAAATTTGTATGTTAGTAATATTACTGTGCTCACCATCTGAAAAATAGATTGAGAAGAAAGATCAGCAGAAGAATTGAAGTAAAAGGTTACTAGTAGTTGAGATATGTTGCTGTCAATCTGAGAGAGGAGAAGAGGTCACAGATAAAATCAGCAGGATTTGAAAAGAATTTGAAAAGGGTAAGGGAGGGGGAAGAGGCAAGTTCTTCTATAATTTTGAATCTGATTGGAAGGAGGGGAATGCCATTAACAAAAATTGGGTTTCTAGGAAGTGGAGCAGATTTAGAGTAGAAGATGATGAGATTTGTCATAATCCCTAAAAAATAGTATACTTCTTTAGCACAGTGCCTAGCACAAAGTAAATACTTAATAAATGGTTGAGGACATTGATTTATTCATATCAAATTGACAAATGACTGCCAAATGGGAAGATCACAAAGTACATCTTTTCTTTTCCTGTGATCAGTAATGGATACCTCTCTCTCCTTGTGTAATCTTCAAATCATTATCATCATTCTTGAAGCCTCTAAAGCGGCTTCCTCTTTAAAGGATCTTCTACGTGAGGAGTCTGTTTTCATCATTTTCATGCCCTTCCATTCTTGTCAGATGTAATGACTTCCTTCTAACATTGAATTCACTGGAAAATTCCTCTTGCCCTTCATAGCTGCTGGAACTGAGACCTTCAGTTCTTGGCATGTCTTTTGCAACTCTTTAGGCTAACTCCTGTAGCAAATGCACCTGTTTGCTCTTCTGGGAGAATCAGTCACTCAGTGACTGCTGAAGAAGGATCTATATTTATAGCAAACTTTCTAATGCTGGGATTTCTCCACATTTTCTTAAGAAAGAGTGCAACTTTTTCCTTTGCTCAGCTGCTTTTGATCTGCAATAAGGAACTTCCTCATGGGGTTATAATGCAAACTGAATCTACTTTCAATGATTGTTTTTAAAATCTATTTTCTATCCACTTCCTGCTTCTTCCTTTTTCGTTTTTCCTAGCATTGCTGATTAGACTTCATGCCAGGCTCCTCCTCCTCCCATCTCATATTTATTTTTGGAGGAAGAGGGGTAGGGCTTTAAATTTTTTTTTTTGTCTGCAAAGAACATATCGTTGCCATTTCATCAAAATGCAATTTTAAGCTAGAAGACACATTAGAAATAATCTAATCCAATTCTCTCATTTTATGGATAGTGAAAATGAAGTAAAGATTAGGCATTTGACTTGTTCAACAATCATACTGCCAGTGGGAGAAATGAGCATTAAAACTTGTGCTTCTAACTTCAAAACACTGAACCATACTGTAATATTGATCCCTTATGTATGTGCCATAGAATGAATCAATCTTTTTTCTTCCTTCCCGAATTATTTCAAACTTGTCTATCTTTTCATTTCTACCAACTCTGTGAAGTTTTCTCTGACTACTACAGCCCATAGGAATCTTTCTTTTATAACCTTCTAGAGTATCCTATCATAAAATCATTGATCTTGAGGTTGAAAGATATTCCTTGAAGTTATCAGGTCCTGTTCTCTGCCTATGGGCAGACAAAGAAAGTATTAGCTTTCTTTTTCAGCTAGCACTTGAGGCATAAAGATGGTAAGTGATGTGTCAAAGGTCACAGAGCTAGTAAGCAGCAGGAAAAAATAAAAATCTCAATTCTTCTGCCTACCTTCCAGTCTAGTCCATAAAATTCAGCACTTCATCTGACACTGTTTTGAACTCTTATACACATTTTGTTCTTTTGTATGATAGGTTTTGATTTGCCAGTCAGCATATTTTTTGAAGGCAGGGAGCCATGGTTGATACTTCCCTATGCTTTAAAATAAGGCACATGGTGAGTGTTTGATAAATACTTGTGGATGGATTGGTAGTTAGAAAAACATCATGAATGGTAATCAAAATAATATATTTTAAAATTTCTCTGTCCTTCATTGAGTATTCATGACCATATCTACACCACATACTTTACTTTCAGGGAATATAAATTATATTGAGGCAAAATATTTTTCAAAAAATTCACATTTTTTGCAACCTCATGTACAAACTAAATTCCTTATGAACATGACAACATCATGAGAATCCTTGTTTTTCTAACAAATAAAACTCATAAAAGTCTGTGTTTCTAAATGAAAAGATTGAAGTTCTGCAAATGCTAATAGATTTATGATTGATTTTAAAGGAGAGATGAGTAAAGAGGAGTAATATAAAGGAAAAAATGTTTTTCCCTTGTTTCTCTGTGAAAATCTGGAAACAAACCTAAAACAAAATACAGCCTCAAACAAAGAAAAGGATTTTGCAAGATAAAATGAACTTCACCCTTCTAGTCATAGGCAAATGAGTTATCAAAGATTGATATATGAAATTCCAACTACACAAACATATAATAGTTTAATTCACTGATAACTTGAAAGCTAATTAACGTATCTAATTAAAAGATCAAAAATCTAGAAATCATAGAAAATCTATGTTAAGAAATAAGAAATATATAAATATATACATATACATACATATGTGAATATATATACATATATATGTATATATATACACATATATATACATATATATATACATATATACATATATACATATATACATATATATATATATATATATATATATATATATATATATATATATATATATATATATATATATATATATATATATATATATATATATATATATATATATATATATATATACTAATATTAGAACATTACTCAAACTTGTTAGCCTTCTCCTAAAGCAAGTTGCACATCATAGAACCATAGACTCCTGGAATTTCATGGGCCTGCAGAGATCCTCAGTGTACAAATTCCTTTTCTTTTATCCTTAATCTGTGCTAGGGAACATTATTTCCTGGGCTTGAATCATTAGAGAATTTTCCCTTAGTATTTTTACATGTAATTTTGAACCATTAATCCTCATTTTATATGTTAGAGCGAAACAAAAGTCACGATGGTGATTTTTTTAAAATAACATTATCCCTTGTATTCAGTTTTCCAAATTTTCCCCTCCCTCCCTCTACTCCCTCCCCTAGATGACAGGCAATCCCATACATATTAAATATGTTACAGTATAACCTAGGTAATATATGTGTATAAATCCAATTTTCTTGTTGCACTTTAAGAATTGGATTCCGAAGGTATAAGTAACCTGGGTAGAAAGACAGTAGTGATAACAGTTTGCATTCAATTCCCAGTGTTCCTTCTCTGGGTGTAGCTGTTTCTGTCCATCATTGATCACTGGAAGTGGGTTGGATCTTCTTTATGTTGAAGATATCCACTTCCATCAGAATATATCTTCATACAGTATTGTTGTTGAAGTGTATAATGATCTTCTGGTTCTGTTCATTTCTCACTCAGCATCAGTTGATGTAAGTCTCTCCAAACCTCTCTGTATTCATCCTGCTGGTCATTTCTTACAGAGCAATGATATTCCATAACCTTCATATACCATAATTTACCCAACCATTCTCTATTCATTTTCAGTTTCTAGCCACTATGAAAAGAGCTGCCACAAACATTTTGGCACATACAGGTCCCTTTCCCCTCTTTAGTACTTCTTTGGGATAGAAGTCCAATAGTAGCACTGCTGGATCAAAGGGTATGCACAGTTTGATAACTTTTTGGGAATAGTTCCAAATTGCTCTCTAGAATGGCTGGATTCTTTCACAACTCCACCAACAATGCATTAGTGTCCCAGTTTTCCCACATCTCCTCCAATATTCATCATTATTTGTTCTTGTCATCTTAGCTAATCTGACAGGTGTGTAGTGATATCTCAGAGTTGTCTTAATTTGCATTTCTCTGATCAGTAGTGATTTGAAACACTCTTTTATATGAGTGGATATAGTTTCAATTTCATCATCTGAAAATTGTCTGTTCATATCCTTTGACCATTTATCAATTGGAAAATGGTTTGATTTCTTATAAATTAGGGTCTGTTCTCTATAGATTTTGGAAATGAGGCCTTTATCAGAACCTTTAACTATAAAAATATTTTCCTAATTTGTTACTTCCCTTCTAATCTTGTTTGTATTAGTTTTGTTTGTACAAAAGCTTTTTAATTTGATGTAATCAAAATCTTCTATTTTGTGATCAATAATGATCTCTAGTTCTCCTCTGGTCATAAATTCCTTCCTCCTCCACAGGTCTGAAAGGTAGATTATCCTCTGTTGCATTTTGTTGGTGATGTATAAAAATGCTGAGGATTTATGCGGATTTATTTTGTATCCAGCAACTTTGCTAAAGTTGTGAATTATTTCTAATAACTTTTTATTAGAATCTCTGGGGTTCTCTAAGTATACCATCATATCATCTGCAAAAGAGTGACAGTTTGATTTCCTCATTACCTACTCTTATTCCTTTAATCTCTTTCTCGATTCTTATTGCAGAGGCTAGCATTTCTAATACAATATCGAATAGTAATAGTGATAGTGGGCACCTTGTTTCACTCCTGATCTTACTGGGAAAGGTTCTAGTTTATCTCCATTACATATTATGCTTACTGATGGTCTTAAATATATGCTCCTGACTATTTTAAGGAATAGTCCATTTATTCTTATACTCTCAAACATTTTTAGTAGGAATGGATGTTGGATTTTATCAAATGCTTTTTCTGCATTTATTGAGATGATCATATGGTTTTTATTAATTGATTATTAATATGTTCAATTATACTAATAGTTTTCCTAATATTAAACCAGCCCTGCATTCCTGGTATAAATCCTACTTGATCACAGTGTATTATCCTGGGGATGATTTTCTGAAGTCTTTTTGCTAATATCTTATTTAAGATTTTAGCATCAATATTCATTAAGGAGATTGGTCCATAGTTTTCTTTCTCAGTTTTCAACCTACCTGGTTTAAGTATCAGTATCATGTCTGTGTCATAAAAGGAGTTTGGTAGGACTCCTTCATCCCCTATTTTTTCAAATATTTTATATAACATTGGGGCTAATTGTTCTTTAAATGTTTGGTAGAATTCACATGTAAATCCATCTGGTCCTGGAGATTTTTTCCTGGAGAGTTGATTAATAGCTTCTTCTATTTCTTTTTCTGAAATGGGACTATTTAACAGTTTACCTCCTCCTCTCTTAATCTAGGAAGCCTATATTTTTGGAGGTAGTCATCCATTTCACTTAAGTTATCAAATTTATTGGCATAAACTTGGGCAAAATAATTCCTTATTATTGCTCTATTTCCTCTTCATTGGTGGAAAGATCCCCCTTTTCATTTTTAAGACTAACAATTTGATTTTCCTCTTTCCTTTTTTTCTGATTGGATTTCCACTTTCCTTTTTTTCTGATCAGATTTATTGGCTTTTTCATAAAACCAACTCTTAGTTTTATTTATTAATTCAATAGTTTTTTTTACTTTCAATATTATTGATTTCTCCTTTTAATTTTAGAATTTTAAGTTTAGTTTTTGGTTGGGGGGTTTTAATTTGGTCTTTTTCTAACTTTTTAAGTTGCAGGCCCAATTCATTAATCTTCTTTTTCTCTATTTTATTCAAGTAAGCCTCTAAAGATATACAATTCCTCCTTATTACTGCTTTAGCTGCATCCCACAAATTTTGGTATGATGTCTCATCGTTGTCATTATCTTGGGTGAAATTATTAATTGTTTCTATAATTTGCTGTATCACCCAGTCATTCTTTAAGATGAGATTATTCAGTTTCCAATTACTTTTTGGTCTATTTACCCCTAACTTCTTACTGAATGTAGTTTTTATTGCATTGTTATCTGAGAAGAAGACATTTACTATTTCTGCCATCCTGCATTTAATTTTGAGATCTTTATGTCCCAATATATGGTCAATTTTTGTATAGGTTCCATTGATAGTGACCTTTATTCTCCAAGTATATTTCTTTCTTCAGTTCTGTAATGTAAAGTGTGTGTGTGTGTGTGTGTGTGTGTGTGTGTGTGTGTGTGTGTGTGTGAGAGAGAGAGAGAGAGAGAGAGAGAGAGAGAGAGAGAGAGAGAAAGAGAGACAGAGAGAGAGAGAGAGAGAGAGAGAGAGAGAGACAGAGACAGAGACAGAGAGAGAGACAGAGAGAGAAGAGAGAGACAGAGAGACAGAGAGGGGGGGGAGAGAGATAGACGAAGAGAGACAGAGGAAAGAGAGAGAGAAAATGTATGGCATAAGAGGCATAAGACCCTTTTCTCAATGCAAATAATGAAGTACAGAGTATGAGGCAATAGTCAAAATCATTGGATCCTTTTGAATATAATTCTCAACTATATACATATATATATATAATTTTTCAGTGACAATAAAGTTCAACATAAAGTCAACATGACTAAGACTAATAGCAAATGTGTTTCAATTATTATTGTATTCTGCATACTAATTATGTAATATGTAAAGCTCAAAATTAAATTTGAATTGGCACATATTGAATAATCATAACTACCCAATCTGCCAGTGTCATCATTAGTTAGTGTAGACTGAAGAAACAGTTAAGTAATGTCAGCATTTTGCCTGTTGCATTTGCTTGTGAAGTGCTTAAATGCAAAACTGAAAGTTGTGCAATAGTATTGCAGATAAACTGCAATACTAGTATATTTTTGTCATTCATCTTAAATACAAGAAAATGAGCCAATTTCCAAAAGAATGGAAATTGTTTTAAAATAGGAATAACCTATAAAGATCAAATATAATTTGAAATGTATACTTATTCAATCAACAAGCATATATTAAGTGCATAGTATATGTCATGTAGTATATAAAGCACTAGCAATACAGATATTAAAAACATGAAACATTTCTTCTTCAAAAGAAGATTATGTTTTCAATATTTGCATATAAATTTAGTTGACAAAATTTTATTGATCAATTATGAACTTCATCAATAAATAGCTCTTTGTTAAATTATTTTTTGTTTAAAATTTGTGTTATAAACATTTGGACAAGTTTTTCATTTATTTGAAGATATTGTGTAACAAAATTACTTTGATTATTTTATGAAAAATATGAAGCAATGGTTTTTTAAAAGTTTTGTTTAACAGAAAGAGGGGCATCTCTACCTAATTTTAAAAGCACTGTATTAAAGTACAGATTGGTTATGATCTTTAAAGGAAGACTAGGAATACTGTCATACTGACATATAACACTCTTCATCTGCTTTTGCATACATTCCAACTTTTGAATAAAAGGTAAGTCCCCAATTTTATTGTCATACTTCAAATAGAATATGAGGATGGCAAAGGCAATAGAACTATTACCTTCTCTTCTGGACTACATATTTTCATTAAGGCCATCTATAATTGCATCAACATTTTTAGCTGCCACATCAAACTTTTGGCTTGTATTGAACTTTGCAGTAAACTCTAATATTAAATCTTTCATTCTATGCTTCATCTTATACTTATGAAATGAAGGTTTTTAGATCTAAATGTAGTCATTTATATTTATCTCTATTATTAACGTGTTTTTGATTTAAATGTTTTCTTTCTTCATTACTTCATAACATCTGAAAGCTTAATAGAAGGAATGTTTATCTTATTTTTATTTAAATGTTGAGCAGAACATAGCTAAAACAGAGTATAAATGCATTTTTGCTACAGATTTCTCTTCAAGATGAAATCAATCCATTCATTATCATTCTCAGGTTCAAGTCAAAAATCAATCCATAGAGTCATGAATAATCTATTTTGAGCCACTTTAGGGAGAAAACTTTGTATTTTTAAAACTTGCATAAGTTTGAGTAGCCATCCACATCAAGAGAAAGATCTATGGAGACTAAATGTGGATCAGAGTACAGTATTTTCACTTTTGCCATTGTTGTTATTTGTTTGTTTTTTATTGTTTATTTTTTACCTTTTGATTTGATTTTTTTGTACAGATGATGATTGTATTTAGAAATATATTTGAGGAATTGCACATGTTTAACCTATATTGGATTGATTTCTATGTGTGGGAGGGGGTGAGGGGAAAGGAAGGGAGAAAAATTTGGAACACAAGGTTTTGTAAAGGTGAATTTCAAAAACTATTTTTGCATGTATTTGAAAAAATAAAAATAAGCAATTATAATTTTTAAAAATAAAAACATAAAAAAATGAGTTTATAATGGAGCCAAGATGGCAAAGATGACACATGTTTCTGTCTGACCTTCTCTATAAACTTCACACTAATTATGAAATCCAGCCTCTGCATTTGTTCTGTACTGAAAGAACCCACAAATATTGGGAGTGTAACAAAAAAATTATTTTGGGATAAGAATTCATTATTTGACAAAAACTGCTAGGAAAGTTGGAAACTAGTATGGCAGAAAGTAGGCATAGATTCACACCTAACACCATATGCCAAGATAAGGGTTGAAATGGGTTTATGATCTAGACATAAAGAATGATATTATAAACAAACTAGAAGAACATAGGATAGTTTAACTCTCATATTTGTGATTTGTGTAACCAAAGAGGAATAAGATCATTACAAACAAAATGAATGCAGATAAGTTTAGAAGGGAAGAAATAAACTGGGAAAACATTTTTACAGTTAAAGGATATGATAAAAGCCTCATTTCTGAAATATATAGAGAACTGACACAAATTTATAAGAAATCAAGCCATTCTCCAATAGATAAATGGACAAAGGATCTGAACAGACAATTTTCAGATGAAGAAATTAAAACTTTGTTGCCATATGAAAAGGTGTTCCAAATCACTATTGATTAGAGAAATGCAAATTAGGACAACTCTGAGATACCATTTCACACCTGTCAGATTAACTAAGATGACAGAAAATAATGACGAATGTTGGAGGGGATATGGGAAAATTGAGACACTGATACATTGTTGGTGGAATTGTGTTTCTACTGGGATTATATCCCAAGGAGATCCTAAAGGAGTGAAAGAGATCCACATGTGCAAAAATGTTTGTGGCAGCCCTTTTTGTAGTGGCAAGAAACCTGAATTGAAGAATGGCTGAATACATTAGGCATATGAATGCTATGGAATATTATTGTTCTGTAAGAAATGACTAGTAGGATAACTAGTTTGGAGAGACCTACATGAACTGATATTAAGTAAAATGAGCAGAACCAGGAGATCATTATACACAATACCACCAATATTTTACGACGCTCAGTTCTGATGGACGTGGCTCTCTTCAATATTGAAATGATTCAAACCAATTCCACTTGTGCAGTGATGAAGAGAGCCATCTATACCCAGAGAGAGAACCATGGGAACAGAATATAGAACACTATATAGCATTCTCACTGTTGTTATTTGCTTGCATTTTGTTTTCTTTCTCAGTTTTTCTTTTTCTTCCTTCTTGATCTGGTTTTTCTTGTGCAACAAGATAACGGTATAAACATGTATATGTATCTTGGATCTAACATATATTTAAAATATTTAATATGTATTGGACTACCTGCCAATTAGGGGAGGAGGGGAAAATTTGGAGCAAAAGATTATGCAAGGGTCAATGTTGGAAAAATTACCCATGCATATGCTTTGTAAATAAAAAGCCTCACACAGCCTCAATGGTCCTGTTAGATACCACCTTTATTTGCTATTTGAGTCCTCTGTTGTTATTTTTTCAAAATAAACTTTTTAAAAGTATTTTGTTACTCTTGAACCAATTTCCTTTTTATAGTAAAAGGAAGTTGAATGAAGTCCACATCACTTCTATTTGGATTTTTGAAATTTCTAGATACTAAGGTACATATTATATGATGTATGAAATTTTTTTCATCATCTGAATGGGGAAATGGTTCTAGGCATCAGGATATAGTAGAATGTATCTGAAGGCTCAGGATAGAGCACAGGCACTTACACTTACTAGACAGTAATACAATGCAATAGGCATTTCTTAAGATCCTAAATGTGTAAGGTAGAAAATAAAATGTGGTGAATAAGAGTTGATCAAGCAAACCTGGATTCAAATGTCATAACTTCCACTTCCCAGTGACTTATTTAAACTATCATTCAGAATTGTTAGACTCAAAAGTCCCATTTGTGGCCAGTATCTAATGAATAACTATCTGGGAAATGTTTAGCAACATAAAAATATAACAAAACATAAATAATATTAGTTTGTGCTTTTTAAGTCAATTGCAGTCTACAGGAATATTATTCTATTTGAGTTTTGTAACATTAATAGGTAACTATCTAAGTCAAATTAAAGAGAAGGTGCTGTCCTACATTATCAAGAATTTTCTTATCTAGGAGTTCCTGTGCTAGGGAAATCATAGTTCCAGTCTCTTTCTTTACCCCCACAGAAAATGTCTCATACCAATCACTGAAGATACAATTAAAAATAGAAAAATAGTTCTTGTTTTAAGGAACTAATCTTTCACCAGAATTTATGATCACTGTCCTTATCCCAGTCAGACTATTTAATGTCTCTGACTTTTAATTTCCTTCTCTATAAAAAAGAGAAATAATTCTTACACCTGACAGTTTTGTTGTGTTAAAATTAAAATGCACAACTCGAACATGAAATAATATTGTTATTGATGGACATGACATAATTAGTGAATAATACATAACATTAGGTTGTCAGAAATAAGTTTTATGGATTTGATTCAAAGTCCAATATGATCTCAGAGAAGGGAGAGATCCGTGTGGACTAGAAAATTATAGGAAAGGTATAGAAAGCAGGTAAGAATTTAACTGGAAGTATGTGCTGTAGATATGATTTGGAAGAAGAGGGAGGGTAGAGGAATAACATCAATTATTGATATAAGAGCAGTTAGTATGTATTATTTATTTATTTAGCTGTTCATGCATTCATTTACTAATCTCTCTCTCTCTCTCTCTCTCTCTCTCTCTCTCTCTCTCTCTCTCTCTCTCTCTCTCTCTCTCTCTCTCCATCTATCTGTTTACCTATCTATCTGCATTTTGAGTCAAGGGTTACTTTAGATACAAAGGCAAAATGCCAAAAATTTGCTAAAAATTAGACACTTTTTTGCATGATTGGTGGAGTTGTGAATAAGCACGATTATTATGGAAGCAATTATGAATTTTACAAATAAAATGACTCAAATGTAATATACTTTGACCCAGATGTTATCTTTCTATGCACATATCCGAGGGATATTATTAGTAACAATAGCAACAACAAAAAGCAAGGTCCCATATGCACTGAAATACTTATAAGAACACTTTTTGTAGTAGCAAGGATCTGGAAATAAATTAGATGCCCTTCAATTGGGGAATGGCTAAACAAATTACATGAATGTAATAAAAGTTTACTGTATTACAAAAAAACAGTGAACATGATGAATACAAAGAATCCTGAAAACTCTGAAATGAACTGAAGAAAACTAAATAAGCAGAGCTGGGAGAGCAATAGATACAATGATCACATCAATAATAATGAAAAGAAACTATCAGAAAACAATAAAAAAATCAGTATTATACAGTTATAAAAATCAAATTTGGTCTCTGAAAAGAGATAGGGATAAACACTCCCTGCTGTTCCTTTGCTGAAATGAAGGTAAAGATGATAGATTTAGAATATTGAATAAATCTCAGTAATTTTTGTGATGTGATAGCACAAAGAATTGGAATTCCAGAGGGAATTTTTTTTTACTTCTGGTTCATTGACTACACTAAGTCGTTAATTGTTTGCTAAAGTCATAGTTAAAGAGTGGGGCATGAGTGAATCTTGATGCTTGTTTGTTTTTTCTGAATCTTGATTTTTGTCTAATTCAAAGTGAATTCCACCAGTGTGATTTCTTTTATACTCCTAAATAATTCAAATATTTATTTCTCAAGAACAAATCCCAAAAGATTTTAGAAAAAAAATGTTAAGTTGGTTTAGCAAAAAAGTGAGAATTGGAGAGAGGTGGGGCTCCCCTCTGGAGTCTCTCTGTTGTTTACACAGTTCAAATGAGAATATAAAGACTGAAAAGTAGTGAAGCAAGAATAAAGAAGAGTTATGTGAAAGCCCAAGGGGAGAATGATATCCAGGAGGAGAGAATAATCAATAGTCCTAAGTTGTGAGCGATGACAAACAGAATGAGGGCTGAGAGAACACTATCAGATGTGGAAAATATGAGATCTTTGGTGATTGAAGTTTCATTTAATTGATGAAGTCTAAGGCCACTTTCTTCATTCAGAAGAAATTGAAAAATGAATGAGAGGTGAGAAAGTAGAGTCAAAGAATACAGACATATTTTCCCCCTAGAAGCCTGAGTACAAAAAGTAGGAGATTAGATGATGGTTTAAGAGAATACTTGGATCTATCGAAATGTTTTTAAAGAATGGAGAAGATTTGGGCATGTTTATGAAAAATTTAAGATCTAGATATAAAAGAAGAAGCCACTGGATAAGAGAGATTAATAATAAGGGAAAGAGTGAAGGTAATCTACTTGAAAAACTTCTGGAGAAGAGAAAAAGGAATAAGGTCATGCATAGATGCACTTGCACTGATAAGGAGGATACTTCAAAGACTGAAGCATAAAAAAAGAAAATAAGGATGATGTTAAGTTGATTTGTCCAGTGTAGAATTGGTTAGACTTTTTTCAATAGACGTCTTTTAATAATAATGATTAATAAATGGTCAAAATAGTAACATTGAAATAGAAAGAGAGCAATCTGAATTGCATTTGGCAAATTATGTAGTGCTTTTAATGTTTCCAACCTTCTTCTAAAAATAAGGAAAGGAAATTCATCTTTTTTTTTTAATACCAATAATCTCTCGATTATGTTTTGTAACTGTGAATCAGGAAAGAATCAAAATCAAATGATAATCAACAGACACACTGTAGGGATAAGTATATTATAGAATATTCTCAATGATGAATTGGATATACGAGGCATAAAATTCATTTTGGTGAAATATTTGAAAAAATGTCAAAGTAGGTATAGATAAGTGGCACAATAGACAGAACTTAGAATAAGAAGACTCTTCTTCATGAATTTAAATACAACTTCAAACACTTAATAGATGTGGGACGCTGTGTAAATCAATTACCTATCTTTGTCTAAGTTCCTCACTTGGAAAATGGGAGAGAGAAGGAAAGAACAAACTTTGCCCATGTCTTTGCCAAGAAAACCCCATAAGACATAAAATGACTCAACAAAAACAATAAAAATATATTCCAACTTAACACTTTTCAAATGCATATTTTAAGATCTGCTTTCATAGAGAAATAACCTATATTGTCATATATTAATTGATATTTTTTAGAATTCTAATTTCTATTCTCATTTAATACTCATAAAATTTAACTTTATCTTTTTTCAGAAGCTTAACCTGGACCAGAGGGCCCACAAAATAACATAATCAAAAGCTGTATTGTTTCTGGTAAGTTTTTAAATGCTTCAACACATCTTGGTGTATGTTTTATTTAAAGTGAGTTTCCACCAATGTAACTTCTTCTATAGTTCTAATAATCCCAATATTTGTTGTTCAAGAACAAACTCCAAAATCTAAAAAAAAAAAAAAAAAAAAAAGATATTTAAAAGAATTTAATTAAGTCACTTCAGCAAAATAAGGAGAGCTAGAAAGAGGTATGGCTCTTCTCCAAAGTCCCTGAGAAGTTTATATTATATGTAATTTAAACAAGGGAATAAGGACATAAATATGGATGACAACACATTGAAATAATTGCTCAGGATGTATATCAGTAGAAAAGTATAAGTATTGATTAAAATTTAGGCAAAGCCAAGGCTATTGGGCAGACTCAAAACCTCACATTATAGGTTAAATGATATTTAAACACATAGAACTAGATACAAACAATATTAATAAACCATAATTAATAAAGTATTTAACACAAATAATGTATGATCTAATCTTAAATCTAGAAACTATAGCACAGCAACAGTTAATACCACATTTCTATGCCTCTTTTCCACTCTTAGAAGCTTTATTTGATACAAATACTTTTACAATTTATTTTTTTCTCTGAACCATGTTCTTTGTTAGATGCTACATATAAGACATCCTTCCTACCCTCATTTTTCAAGTTCTGGGTTTTATTTTATCCAAGAAATTCCTAAAACCTCACCTCCTTCAGAAAACTTTTCCAATTGTAGGACTACTTGTAATTCCCTTCTAAATTATTATCACTGTTTTTGACCTAAAATGCATAACCCACAAAATTGTACTAAATGACAATGAAGAAAAGGACTTTTGGCACCATAGTAGAAATATAGCTTAACATTTTCAAGGTAATTTGCATGTGACCTGAGTGTTCATTGCTAAAGATACACTTGGATTCAAAAGTGTAAAAAAAGGAGTTATGCACATGTTTAACACATGATTCAGAGAAACCTAGCTAGAGTTGCAGACTTTGCAGGTAGCAGTCTGCTCTCTGGGGCAGGAAAGAAATGAAAGAAATTTAGTCACCCAAAACAATTTGGAACAAAGGTTCTGAGGATATTGGGCTAGAGGAAGGGGAGAAGTAGTAAGTAGAAAATGATTGAAGTAAGTTTTGAAATGAAATATTGAAGCTTGACTAATAAAAATTGAAGATGTGTTGACTAATCTCAAAAGCATGTTAAGCTGGTGTTGAATAACAGAAAAGTGATAATACTTTTCTCCCTACCCCCAGGTAGATGCAGCAGCAGCAACAGAAGAAGAAGAACTCCACGATTGCATATGGCAACAGCTCAAAGAAAAAGAATTTGCCTCATATATAAAAGGAGCAAGGGAGCTAACAGTATCAGATACGAGAAACAGCAAGACACATATGGCTTCAAGGAAAAAGAGTCATGAAAGTGTTGCTTTTATGTTTAACTTTCCTATAACCCCCTCAGCTAAATATTTTTCTATGTAGCTGATATTTCCTGCTTGGTCTTTTGATATAAAATGCTTCAACATATTCATCTCAATAGGATTTCAGGCCATGGTTATGTAATTATGATTATTCAAAATATTTCATGCTAAATCTGGAGTAAAAATGTACTGTAAAATAAAGTAATTTGTGTGCTCTAAGAATAAGTAATATTTATTTTTTTTCTCAAAAAATGCATGTTAGTGGAAAAATAATGTTTATAAAATTCTCTTGCAATATCACATACAGGAAGAATAGGTGGTATCTTGAGAGATCTATGTGGCCCAGTTACTAGAGTTCTAGGCCTGGATCCAAGAAGATTTGAATGAGCTGTTTAAGCCTGAGTAAGTCATTTAACTTCTGGTATGGTTTTCTCAACTGTAAAAAATAATCCTGAAGGATTATCCTGAGAATCAAAATGAGGTAATATTTGTAGCACAGTGCCTGGCACATACTAGGTGCTTTAATAACTTCTTATTCTCTTGTCAAATAACTAGCTCCACATCATTTGATTAGGAATTTACAAAAAAAAAATCTGTTTTAAATGGAACTTCTACTTTTAGAATATCAGTGCCATGACAGAAATATCAGGAACAGCAACAGCATTTCTATTATTGCTCATAAGAACACAAAGAATTTTCAAGTTAGAATAAACCTTAGAGATCACATAGATAAACATTTTCTTTTACTTTGACAAAGGCAAAATGTTTAAAATCCCCAAAGTCATAAAATCTCTGACTTCAAGTTTCATCCTTGCTCCTTAAACTACTAACAGTGACAATCAATGGTAGTGGTGGCTTTAGTCTTGTCTGGTTTATTAGGAGGATAAGCATACAAGGCAAGGAACACCCAAATGTGTATTTATAGTACCAAGTACAATGTGAGTGAACAACTTCTGTGAAATAATATTTGGTTAACTACTGTTCCTCTATTATAAACCAATCTGAAGTAGTCTAAGGGGTGGAATTAGCATCAAATTTTAACTACATTCTTCAGATTCTTAGACATGAATTCCTATGCTGAAAATTATACCATTCAAAATTTTCTTTCCCTGAAAGCTTTTTTGGATATGCATTTTGGGTGCTTGCCGGATATGGAAGCAGATGCATTTTCTTTTTGAGTTTGATGTCAAGACTATTTTGTAAAGCCTTGTGAAATAACAGGAAAAATCCACTCTAATATTAAGTATTCATAGTTATGGACCAACAACATGGAAAGCTAGCTATTTTTCCCAGTTTCCACTTATTTTCAATCTTAGGGGTCTCCTCCCCAGGAGGAATTATGCACAGAAAAGCACCACAGCTGAATTATCAGGACATGAACAATATAACTCAAATCTACTCCTCAAGAGATAAATTGTCAAAGAATATTAACAAAAGTTCTCAAATAAAGAATTACAAAATATTATCTTGTAAAGGAATTTTCCAAATCATGAATAATTAAGAAAATACAGATCTTAATATCTATGAAGTTTTGCCTCATGCCCAGAATATTGGCAAAGAAACACAAACTGGAAGTTAATGTGGTGGTGGATACAGTAATAAATTTTAATGCAGTTATAAATTTGGCCAATCATTCTGAAAAGTTTGTGCCTATTCTTTGATTGTTCTATAAATAACCACATAGTGGTCATGGACTCAAAGAAAGGTGCCATAAATGCTCAAATCCTCATATCAGCCTTTTTTTGGGGTAGAAAGGAACTATGAACAAAATGGATGCTTGTTAATCAAGGAAAGTTTAAACAAATGAATATAGTAGTAATTAGGCAACAGTGGATAGAGTATTGGATCTAGAGCCAGAAAGACCAGAGTTCAGATCTTGCCTCAGATAATTGCTAACTGTGTGATCCTTGATAAGGGATTTAATTGATTTCTGGTTCAGTTTTTTCTTCTGTAAAATAAAAATAATAGTGGTATCCATTTCATAGAGTTACTGGTAGGATAAAAGGAGATATACATAAGGCACTTTACAAATGTTAGCTATTATTATAAATATTATTTATAAATATGTTAGAGATAGATAAGTATGAAAAGCTCATATGAACTGATGCAAAGTGAAATAAGTAGAATCATAAAAACAACATACATAATGACTACAACAAATATAAAAAGAAAAATTAGTATACTAACAAAAATATCAATATTAAAGGCTTTGAAATTATAATGACTGATGTTTGTCTCCAAAAAATAGATAGAAGACATCTTTTCCAGTTTCTTTGCAGAGATAATATTATATATGATAATGTAGAATACTCCTAATAGAAAAATTATTTAAACTTTATCGTTAATTTTGTTGAACTTTAATTTTCTATTCTTTTTTGAATATATAAGAATGTTTTCTAAGAGGGGATAGCAGAGCGTTAGAGATATAAAATCAAAATATTTCAGTAAAATTTTATTTTAAAACAATCAGCATTCAAAATTAGACATATATTTTAAAATAATTTCCCTTTCACTTCCTCTTCACATCCAAATAGTTGCCTGTTCTCCTTCCACAATATTTCCTATATTTGTCCTCTTTTCTCCTTTCACAGGGTTGCACTCTTTGGTCCCCATAATTTCCCAAGCCAGCCAATATATTCCTAATTGGTCTCCCTTATTTGAGGTTCTTTTTCAAGTTCTGTATTTAGCTGCCTAAATAAACTTTCTAAAGCATAAGTCTGACTACCCACAGGGCAAACAAATCAGATTAGCTAAAGCAGGATGGCACCCTGAGGGAGAGACAGAAGGTAGAATATGTCAGGCAAGTCAAACCACTATCACCATCTTGCCTATTAGAGTCTTGGGAATAGCAGTGGCCCTTAAAATAAATCATCAAACCTGCTTCTAGTCCAGATCACTATAGAGAAGGGGCTCACCTTCTTCAACTTTATCTGCAATAATTGCTGACCAACTGCTACCCAACAGGGAGGCTCAAGAGTTCTTGAAGGGAAAGTACTTCCCAGACTATTGATTCTGATTCTAGTCCATTCACCACAGTCTTTCCTCAGGAAAGGAACTCCTATGAAGAAGAATCCAATATCCCTATCAACTGCCCACTAACTGTTACCCACAGTAAGGCAAACCAGCCTTCTTGAAGCAACAAAGTGCCATGAATAAGAAAAAGGAAGAAGAATGTTCCATGCAAGTTAAAACCACTGCCATGGCTTTAACCATAATCTCCCTGAGATCCCACTGAAACATCCCAGCATCTAGATCCAAGAGCTTCCACACAATGCCTTCAGCAATTATCCTGGGACACAACTCTTGTGGAGAGAAGGCTCCTTCAGAAGTTGTAATCCCAAATCCTAAAGATCCAGAAAAGAAAGTTCTTGATAAAAGTCCTTGACATTGAACAACCGTTAAAAAACATAATTTTATCATCTGTGCACATGACATTAATGAAGAGTTATGACCATATTCTTTGCCACCTTCAGACGATGAGACCTTTATACTTGAATTGTAACTAAAACTTTCTATATAAATATATTGTCATTTTGCCCTCCTTCCTTAAAAGTAAATTCTTTGAGAACAGGAGCTGACTTACTTTTCTATTTATTCTCAGTGGTTGGCAGAGTACTTTGTACATAGTAAGAAATTAATAAAAGTTTTTTTTTATTCATTCAGTCATGTTGCCCTTTTGCTATAAAATCTTTATTAGCTCTCTATTTCCTTAAAGATACAATACAAATTCTTCTGCTTAATATTTAAACTTTTTATAGTCTGGTTTCAGGCTTCCATTCTACACTTTACATTACTCTTCTTCTTATACTCTATCTCACAAACAGGTAGAGAAAGAATCTAAAAAGACATTTCCTGTCACAACAGATCTTATCTCATCCTATGTAAAAGATGCTTTTACAGATAATGCTCAGGAGATTTTGATTGCCCTCTTAACAGTCCTGAATGATGGGGTTGTGTTTGGTTTCAGGATTCCTGAAATAGTTCAAAGTTCTAGTTTATGGTTTAAGGTATAATCATAAAAGACCTAGATATTATTGCCAAATGATGAGATTGTACAATCCTATTGATTTATAAATTAATTTCAAATCATGACCCAGTGATTGCCTTAAAACCTGGAATGAGTTAATTGGGAATTGAGCTGGTAACAAATAATGAGCAAATGAAAACTAGCTGTTTATTACACTGTCATGCAGCATACTGCATACTGGCTGTCATCTGAAACCCATTTTGCACACATATATATATATATATATATATATATATATATATATATATATATATATATATATATATATATATATATATATATATAAAATGTTAGCATGAACATATGTATGCATATGTTCATCTCTCACAACTATCCCCTTCTCTGCACTCACATAGGATTTCAGCAGTTTCCTATTTAGGATCTCTGCCTCAAATGTTACCCCTCTTCATGTTATTCCCCTATTCAATGAACTTCATTTTAAACTCTTCCCTCCCATGTCTGCTTAAGAAGCAGCAGTGAATCTCAGGTATTGCTAGAGTTAAATATGAATTCTTCTTTTTTAGCATTTATACCTTACTCTAACCCCCAGCATCTTAAATTGTGGTTTTCAACTCCACATAATGTCACATAATTATGCATGGGCTGCAAAATTATTATTTATTATTAGTAAATGTTTGATTTGTATACCTATTATATATATATACATATATATATATATGTATATATATATATATATTCAGGATCACCTAAATATTTCTCAAGTTAATAGGTGTTGGAAGTAGAAATAGTTTAAGAAACCCTGTAGTAACCTATTGCCAGGTTCCCTTACATATTTTTCAGTTTAGCCAAACTGACTTTGTTTCTGTTTCTTATACATGACATTTGTTATCTCACCTCTGTGCTTTTCTACAGGCTTTTGGTCAGGTTTCCTTTTTTATTTCAATCTCTAAGAATGCCTAAATTTCTTCAAATTTCAATTCAATAGCTACTTCCCAAATGATATATTCCAGTTAGCCCTAGTTTCTAGTGTTCTTTTCCTGAAAGTGCACTGTAATCATTTTGATATATTTTATATGTATGTACATATCTCAAAAAGTATACCTACTATGTACCAGATTCTGCTAGGATTCAAAGTAAAAAAAACCAAAACCAAAAAACTTGCCTTTTATCATAAGGCACTTTTATTCTATTAAGGAGACAATATACACAATACTGTATGTGTGTGTAAAAATATTCATATACACACATATGTACACATATTCATAGATATATACACACAGGACAAAAATAGTTTAATTTTATAGAGCCTGGTACATAAGCAGTATTTAATAAATATTTGTTGAGATAATGATATATTTCCTTTTCAGGTTCTATATAGATGAACCATTTAAAAATAAAACATCCTTTTTTTAAAAATTTATGGACTTATTTTAGAACCTAATCAGTAGCTCATCAAAATCTACATGCACTAGATTTTAAATACTCAGAATATTTTACTGCCACACCACCAGTCCTAAAAATCTAATTGGGAAAGAAGTAAAACTGTTCATAAATTACATGAGCTAGGAGATATTTTCTGCATCCCTGCATATATAAACAGTCAGGTACTCACAAGAATACCCAAACACAGTTTTAGTTCTCTACAGGAGGGAACTCTTTATTCCTCTGCTACTATAGGAGCTAATGACTTTATTACATGTTAATAAGTCTCACTGATGATTATCTCCTGAAAATCAAATGTTCAAATGAATATTTACTTCTATTTTAATTGATATATGAAGATTTATTGTTCTTTCTTTTAACTCTCTCTCCTTTATGACCCACATAATACACTAGACAAGTAATAAGGATTATATTACATAAATATAGATACACAAGTTTGCTCAAAGCATACAGAAGCTCCAGCCATCTTGGTGTATTGACCTATATACCATGAATCATGGTCTTGTGACAGAATAGTTTCTTCAATATGAATAAACCACTTATAGCTTTCATTGTACTCATAGCTACTTCTCTGTTGTGCCTGAGGGGAATTCCAAATATTTCTGAGGAAGATGTTTCTAAATATTTAAAACATTGCTTATAGATGTGTGTCTTTAAATTAAATAACACCCTCTCTAGGAATCCCCTTTTGAATTCCAAATGTATTTGAAGGAAAAAGTGTATTAAGTTGTTATAAATTATTCACACAGAAGTGTGAATTGGCCTACCAATTTTTTTTTTTACAACATGCAAGAAAGAAATTCAGAATTATATGAAAAAAAATGCTAAGGAAATGGCCTGCTAATGGGAATGAACAAAATTTTTTTCTGAGGGCAAATTTGGTTTTTATATGTTCTATACCTTTCCAAAATTTTAAATCTGGATAGAACTATAGAACTTAGAATTTAATGTGTTAATTTATAAAAGCAAACAAAGTAATAACCTGCTTCTTATAGAGGAACACAGTGCTGAGTATCTCAAATGAAATATAGCAATGAGGTTATTTTTGTTTAGTCATTTTTCAGTTTTATCCAACTCTTTGTGACCACTTTTGGAGTTTTCTTGGCAAGAATACTTGTCAAGTTTGTCATTTTCTTCTCACTTCTTCCCTAAGCTACCTGACTCCCTTTACCATTTAATTTCCCTGTTCTCATGTCTTCTGCTTCTGTAACTCTTTCACTAGTTTTGATGTTCTCTTTCCCTAAATAAAGTATGACTTCAGACCCTTTTACTGCTGCCATTAAAAGACATTCTTGGTGAATACCCCCAAACTCAGGTTTGATCATCCTCATTTCATAATTCACAAATTAATGATCAATTCAAGAATCTATTGGATTTGATGGACTTTGAAAGCCATTCCAGCTATAATTTTATGATCCCCAGTTCTGGATCACACTAGATAAGTAAACAGAAACTATCAAACTCAATGCCATGAAATTTGGTAAAGTCAATGGAAAAATAGTCTTGAGAAAAGATTTTTTATTTGTTAAGAAGCATGGGACAGCTAGGTGGCGCAGGGATAGAGCACCAGTCCTGAAGTCAGGAAGCTGAGTTCAAATCCGGCCTCAGACACTTAATACTTCCTAGCAGGACCCTATGTAACCCAATTGCCTCAGGGGAAAAAAAAAAAAAAAGAAACATTAGGGGAATACCAAAGAAGTTTGACCAAAAAAAAAAAAAAAAAAAAAAGGACTACCATTCAGAACTATATATTTCAATTCATTTGAAATGGATTCTTGACTTAAATATGAATAACCATGTCATTTTTATATGGAAGGAAATAAGAATACTTTTCATAATTATGACTAGGATGGGTTTTCATAACTAAGTAATAATGGAAGAAATTTTAAAAAGATTAATAAAATAAAATATCTTATATAAAATTAAACTTTTTCACAAATAAAATATTGCTAAGAAGAGAAACTATATTAAAAGAAAAATATTTCCTTCAAATATTTCTGATAAAGACTTAAAATCTGCTATAAATAACAAGATCCATTCCCCAATAGATTTGAAGAGGTAACCCCAAAACTCTGAAAAATCCTTAAAGGAGAAAACCTCCTTCTACTCTGCTAAGGGAGGGGACTCCACCCCAAGCACAAACAGTTTCATCTTTGTTATCCAGGTGGGGATGGCTCAGTCCCAAAACCCATTGAATTCTATACAAATTCTAACCCTAGCTGAAACCCAGCCAGGAGCCAAGATGGTACTCCACCCACAAGCCTCCTTCATCTTGTAGCCAAAGTCCCCCTATTATAAAAGAGCCAGACTGGAGCCCTCTCTCTGGAGAGGTCCAAAACATGGCAGCCTTACGCCTGGCACCAAAGATCTGGGCCCATTGGAATCCTGCTTCTGGTGCCCTCTTATCTCTACCTTCAACTTTACTAACTAGACTTTACTTCTAAACCCCATAATCTCTTTTATCAATCTGGTTTTCAGGTCTGTAAATTCCTTTACAGGGGACTCTTGCACCCCCACTAGACCTCATTTAACTCTGTATCCTTGCACTGAATCTAAAGGGGTTGCAGGGGAGCCCTATTTGACTCCCTGTACCCCGAACCAACTACTGGACCTCAATTAAACCCTAATTTCATTTAGGTACCCCCAATTCTAGACCTCATTAGATTCATTGGATATGTGGCTATTTCAAGAATCCTTCATGTATTGTCTTCTTCTTATAAGTAAAAGCTTAGTGATTAACTAGCAAATTGCTTGGTTAAGGGAAAGAATTTTGTTTTAGCTTCCTTTTTTACAATATTCTATGTGAAGTTATTCATTGAATAAATAATTAATTAATTCTTTGTTTTTCTTGCAGAAGTGCCATTTATTCTGCTTTTAATAACCTAATCTCCATTGTAATTATATCACTGAAATTTCTCTGAAGGACAATGACTTTCAAAATAAAGTGCTTCTCCTCAATGTTAAATGAAAATATTTTTTAAGCATTTCTCAAGCATCAATGACAAGTTAGTAAGAAAACATATAGCTTTCAAATTTATTTGGTGAAAAAAAATTTAAAGTATTTAAAATGTAAATCAATGTTTGTGTTTTGAAAATGTTTCATATCCTGCTTAACAAAAGAATGTGTGGCTAGCACTTATGTGCTAGGAAAACAATGTACAAAGATGACTAAAAGTCTTTCTTTGAATTGTATATCATCAGAAAGAAATATAAAGTAGTATATTTCCTATCCATTTTGATCCACATTTTGTTCAATCCTTTGAATAGAACTTTCCTCAGCCTTTTCCCCTGAGTTATGAGTTTTAATACAATAATAATGTTAATAAGTAATAACTAATATTTGCATGATGTTTTGAGGCTTGTAAAGTGGTTTATATATGCTAAATTAGTTTATCTTCAAACAAACCTGTGAGATAAATTCTATTATTGTATTTTTAAAATAAGGAAACTGAGGCTGAGAAGTGGAAAAAAAAAGAAAAAAACATTTCCCAGCTCACACAATGAACTATTTTTTTTTCCTGTTCTGATCCTGTGATTTCATCAATGTGGAGAATTCATCTGTACTTCATAGATTAAAGCATCTCAGATACTGAGGTAATAGGTAACTTGTTATGGTCATATGATCATATCATATTCATTCCTTGAACCTAAGTTTTCTTGATTTTAGAGTCAGCTTTCTATCCAAATATATCAAATACACTCTCATTCCTCCTATACATTCCTCCTCATATATAATGATTAGTAAGGATTTGATGGAGCAAGAGGAAACATACTATATAAACTACATAGAGTTTATTAAGGCAATGTGACTCAAAGATTAGAAAAGTCCTAGCAGTTATGAGTGTTATTCAAAGGATCTTCTAAATATGGTAAAGTCTGAAGAGAAAAAAAATTATCTACTACATGTATAGGGTAAGAAAAGATGTAAGGTAGCCTAAGCTCAAAGTCTTCCTCCCGCTGGATTATTCTGGATAGTAGCAACTACATTGGGCATTCTAGTCCATTTGCTTTCTTCTCATTTATTCACTGAGAAGGAAATTCCTGCAATACACTTATGAAGACTCTAGTCTAGTAGATCTATCAATAACAAACCTAGAGAAAAGGGATGTTTAGCTTTTTTATTCCCAATTTTTAGGGTTATGCCCTGTAGAATAATACTTAAACATAGAAAACAACCATTTGTGCTACTCATGAGTAATTTGCATGCTCTATTTTGAGAAATATATGAATATTTTAAGGTTATTAGTATGTCAGGACATTGGCTTCTTTACATATAGTGTATGAAGTTTTCTGCAGTGATACATCACTGATTTTATTATTTTATTTATTTATTTGCAATAGCAAAGTTTTTACAATTAAATAGCAACAGGCTAAGCCATGAAGTACAAAAACTCAGGGTATTGAAATTAATATATAACATCTAAAATAATTCTTTCTTTGAGCTCAATGGTAATTAAATATTAGCTCACATGTTAAGTGACTTGTTCACTATACTTTCATGATTTTGTTTCCTTTCTTATTTATACTAACTTGCTTTTACATGAATAGAACTTTCCTTTTTATCCATACCTACAATTAGGAAATCTAGAAAAGTATTGTCAAACTCAAATAGAAACAAGAGTCCTATGGGCCTCATAATGACTTAGAAAATTGCTTATTGATATTTTTACATTTTGTTGAATTTTTATTTTGTTCAGAGGAAGTGATCCGATATATAAACTGATGGAAATACTTATTATCATCCTCAGCAGGATTTCTAGAAATACACAGTGGATTATCACATATTATTTCCATGGGAAAGAAAGAGAAGGGAAGTGAAGGAGAAAGGGAGAGTAGAAAGAAGGAGAGAGGAAGTAGAGGGAAAGAGAAGGAGGAAGAGATGGAGAAAGAAAGGGAGAGGAGGAGAGAATAGAAAAGAGAGACTAGAGAGAAAGGGTAAGAAGGAGGAAATGGGAAAAATTAGAGAAGGAGGGAAAATAAAACAAAAGAGAAGGAAGGAAAAGAAGGGAAATGTCACTCTGACTGCTTGGTACAGTAGTTTCTAAGTTTCTCAATGTGACAGACAAGAGATTGTGACTATCAGGGTTCTAATGTCACCAGAGAGATCTAAAAGAGCACACCTAGAAATACTATAGAGATAACACAAGAAGTTGCTAGTGTAAGATAACAAAAAGGGTAAATGGTCCATGACTATTCCTGGGAAAAAATTACTTTTAGTTGCAGCTTTTTAATTATGATATTTTTAGTTATTTTAGATTATAATGTGATTTTTTTTTTCCTTTGGATGACTTAAAGCATGGAAGAATCAAATAATCTCAGTAAGAAATTCAGTATATTTTTTTTCTGCAGTTCTAGGAGAGATAAAAGTAAAGAACCAAATTTAAACTAATTCCTAGAATATAATGTGCAAATTACTTTCTATATTTTTATACTCTAGATCAAACTGAGAAGAAACATGGTCAAGCTAAGGTGAAAGTAGGAAGGGAGGCAAATATCTTCTGAACGTAGAACACCTTTCTAAACAACTTACATCCATAAAAGCAGTAAGAAAATCATATTCCAAGCTAAGCCATGGGTACCCCTCAATCAGATATTTGGGGTATACTTTATCCTAATCGCTTCATGTATGGAGAACATAGTCCTTATTTCCTTCTATATTAGGCTACTTCATTTTTCTGAATTTAATTTTCATAATAGTAAAATGCAAATATAAATGATAAGAACACATGTAACACGTGACTAATGATGAAAATTTTATTTAAAAGGGAGAGCTTCTGATCAGTTTCTGACATTACTCTATCCTGTCTCCCTCTCACAAAATGATGCTAAAAATAGGAAGGCCAAGTTTGGGGCCCAAATGATCTCCTTTAAAATTGTTATTAATATTTTGGTTTTTAATATAACCTACATTTATCAATACATAAAAAAGAATAAAACAAAGGAAAAATAAACAGTTCGATGAAACAAACCAATAAATCAATTCCACAGCTTTTGCAAAGGGGGAGGTAGGTGTACCTTCTCAAATCTCTGTTCATTATATTTTTTGTTTTGTGGCTCTTTCTATTTTCATTGTTGTCAACTTAAAGGATTGTTGGAGCATTTGTGTTGGACAAATGGCATATTTTTTTTCAAAATTCATTGTGCTGCTGAAATTTGCAAATTGTTAGGGTGGTAATACTTGTTAACATTAATGATGTGGGGCAAATCTAGTGCAATCCATTTTTTAAAAATATCAAATAATTATTTCCGAGCATTGTAGACCTAATTACTTAAACTTTTGAATTAAGAAAATATATTCCAAGGAGCATATTAAAAAAGCTTAAAAAGTGGAAGCTATTCCTAAGCTTGAAGTATATTTTAAACACTATTTTAAAAATTTTTAAATAATGCAAAATGAAATTTCCTATCTTTAATAAGTATTGTGTAGAAAAAATAATCCTAGATATGATATACAAAGTATTTACCTAGGTAGACAAGATCTAAGTAACAAGTTTAACTCTAAAATATAAGGAGGCAACTTCTAATGGTCTGAAGTAATGTTATCAGTATGCACAAAAATAGTTCAAAAATGCAAAATATTATCAATCTATTCTTCATTTTAAAGTACATTTTATAGTTTGTAGTTCCAAAACACTGAAATTCTTTTTGTTTCAATTATCCTTGAACTTCTTTCCCAAATGGCTCATTGTAATTTCTTGCCATGATAAATAAAGCACTCAGAAAATCATTGTTGTATCTTATAAAGTATAATTATGAATACCAAAATTCATACTATACAGTTGAAGATATATGGGTATATGAAAAAGAGTGGTAGGTTTAAGTTTATATTAATTTTTTTTTACCCAGGGATATTCTGGATGTTTCTTTTAAAATAAAATTCTACATCTATTCCACAAAAAGACAACATCTATAGGGGAACTTACCATCTCTTCCTTTAATCTACTATCTTTTTCAAATTTTTCTATTTCTATTGAGGATTCCACCATTCTCCCGGGCATTCTGGTTTATAACACCAGTCAGTCTTGACTTTTCCTTTACCTCTGAGTATCTGATCAAGTGTCAGTCCTGACCTCTATATCTTTTAAATCAATTTCCTATATTCTACTTAGATGGTCAGCACTCTATTTGTATCCTCATTACACTTTTTTAAAACAAAAATATGTATTCTTCTAACTGTTCTTGGCTCACATCCCTAAATATTCTTTCTAAAGCACATTCTGCTTTTGTCAGTCTCCTATTTTTAAAAGTTTCAATGTCTCTCTGTTGATTTTAGGATAAAAAATGAAATCCTAGTCTGACTTTTTAAGCCTTTATGATGAGGTTCCAACAAAAGATTATAGAACTCTATCACATTATTTCTCTTCATATATATCTTTTAGGACCAAGTATTGGACTAAGGGATCTTTCCAGCATTCACCACTTTGCCTCTTTTCTTCATTTAGTCATACATTCTATTGCCCATGAGTGCCCAAAGGGCATTCCTTACTCTCCTCTGCTTTTCAGAATACTGATATTCCTTCAGAGCTCAGGTCAGGTTTTATCCTCCTTCATGAATTCTTCACTTTTACCCCTCAATATTTAGTTTTCTTTCTACCTCAAATTCACTTATCATTATTATTTTGTTGCCATCTTCCTCCTCCTCCTCCTCTTCCTCTTCCTCCTCCTCATCATCACTACTACCATCATCATTTTCATTGCCTCCTCCTCATCATTGTCATCATCAATGTCATCTTACCGTATCCCTCCCTCAATTAGAATATAAGCTTTTTGACAACAAAGACCACTTAATATTTATTTTTGTACTACTAATTCGTTAAAAAATAGTGAGATTACTGAATTCAATTGAATGTTGCTGTGATTAAGAAAGTAGAAATTCATTTAAAGGTATTATAGAATTCATAATAGCTTTTTATCATCATAAATTTTATCAATTAGTAAACTCTAAATTTTACAAATACTATATCATGTGGAATTTAATGAAATTATTTGAAATTTAAAATCGTACCTTATGCTTAAAATATCTTGTAATTAGTACTCAAGGATTCTCCTAAACTCAGGTTTGCTTTTTGTCTGTTTGTTTTTTTTTAATAGATTTTTGTTACAAAGTAGTATGTTTCTTTGAATGCAATGAGAGCTCACTTCTTTTTGTTGGTAATGGTTTTGCTTAGTTTGCCCTAGGAACTCTGATCTTCCAAAAAGAGTAGTTTAGAGTTCCAGGTTATTGAGTTCAATTTAATTGAAGTTTTATTGAAATTTTTGAAACCAGATGCAAATGAGACTTTGTACTCTTTTTCAAAATTTTATTATCTCCCCTTAAATATGCATTTGCATAGTTAACTATATTTGACTTAATAAGGGAAAATGTTTTTCAGTTTAATTATAATAAAATTTAACCTGAAATAGCTTATTGTAAAAATTGCAAAAGCGATTTCCAGATGAATAGTTCTCAAAATTATTGTGGAAGCACAGAAGTTTCAAAGGCCAGGTTTTGTGGGGGGTTTTTTCCCTCTTAACATAACAAGTTTTGAAAGGAGATGGTAATGATAAAGTCAGAATATAAAGGTCTGCAATACTGTTTATATTTTTGTCTTTTTTTAAAAACTTTCTCCCATCATATATAATCCTGATTATGATATTTTAGCTAGTGGGCACAATAGAAGTTGCTGTATCCTTCACCCAAAAGGAAAATGCTTATTTTATAGGTTTATTTTTCCTCCCAAATAATATTCAAAGACTAAAGTAATGTGGGTCTATTTTATGGCATTACATATAATTATTATTACCAAATAAGTGACACATTTCGCTATAGCCTCAGGAGTTGTAATTCTCTCCATTTCTTGCACACCCCCACAGTACACTCTGACTCTGTTCTTACCCAAGTAGCAGCAAAACTGAGTAGGCGGCAAACGCAGGCAGCACATGGGCGACTTGGTGAATGTGAAACTGTGTAAATCAACATGCTTAAGTGTTCCTCCACTCTTTCTCCCTGTAAACAATCAAAGGCTATGATTTTAATTCATTCTTGCCTCATTCATAATGAATTCAAGTTGTCCTTTTTGGGCTTCTAAAAAAGGCATCTGTGGAAACCTTAATTGTTTACATGTATATGAATATATATTTGTAAATATATGTATGTATAGACACATATGTATAAGTGGTTATATACATGTTTGTATTATATGTATATTTAAAAATAGATGGACACTAGGAATTCTACAGAAAAATCAAAGGAAAATGGAATTGATAAAATAAATTTCTTCTTTCTTCTACTTCAGAGAATTGGAAATTCCAAATCTCATTGATTCTTCCATATCTATCATACAATAAGGAAATTTAAAGATCTGTTTCTTGATTATGAAGGGAAAATAACCCTTAAAATATCTTCGTCACATAAAAATGAACTCCATTAATTTCAGTTGACAAGACATGTATATGATAGATCATTTAAAAGTTGAAATCATCACTTGTCTTTCTCCTTTCTTCTCAGGCTCACTAAAAGGATGTTTTTGTCATTAAAGAGACCATCAATTCCTGTTGGCACAAAAAGGGCATAAAATATGCTGAATGGAAACATTCTGACAGTTTTTTTTACAGCATTGTCAACATTTATCTCTAAGATACACTGAAAGGTTTCTTGAAATAAAGAAGAGATTAGTCTTCACATTCAGATAGAAAGTTAGAAATTATCTGGGCCACAGTACTTTGGATTTTTTGGAAAGAAGAAACTATAGAATTAAAAAGCATCAGCACACATCACCAGCATTATCATTATTATAGATCGCTGGCCCTGACTGTGTCTTGGCAGAAGCATCTAGTGGGCTCACTGGCACAGAAGCATAGCCAACATAGAATATCTAGCTACACAGAGCTCTGGGGTTCCCCTGTCATTTATCCAAGGTTTCTACTGTGCAGAATAAAATAACTGCTTCTGCAACAACTATTCTAAGAAAGCATTCCAAATTGGAGCCTATCCTACTCTATACTAGTGTCCTTAAAATCAAATTGCAAATACTACTCTTGAGTCTAAGGTTAATACAATCAATAACAACACAGACCAGATAAAGACTTGCCCTTTACTAAATTTCACTTTATAAAACAAAACAAAACAAAACTTTAGACTGTTCATAATGGACCAATATGTCACCAAGGAACACTGTACCCAAAACTAATTCCAACATGACAAGAGAAAATTTAATAAAGAATATATCCTTACTTGTCACTATAGCCTGCAAGTTACTCCCAAGTGTGAAGATTCCACTTGGTGCTGGACTGCCTAGTGAGAAAGTTAGAATGAGAAAATCTTAAGAATTTATCTGCCTCTGCCCTTATATCCTTTCTTTCTCTCTCTGTCTTGGTCTGTCTATCTGTCTAAATTTTTCTCTCTCATATCAAGTCTAAATTAATCACTAAGAAGTCCTATCCATTGGTCTTAGTTCTTCCCTCTTAGGGATGATGTTAAGAGACTACATGATTAATTATCTCATTTGGTCTTTATCATCTACTTTGTTCAATATTTGAATAAATATAGTCATTTTGTTGTAAAGGAAGATGAATTCTCCCACATCCCATAAAAGCAGATATGGAGCTTGGTCTTGAGTCTTTCACTATTTTGCTTCTACTGCTATAATTTATATGTAGCAGCATTCAGGAAAAATGTGATATCTGGATTGCTTCTGATACTGTTTCAGTAAGTTATGTACTTTTCCTTGCTGTGTTTTTGTGGGAGTGATGGTGATTTTGGTGCAAAGGTTTCAGGTTTAATTCTCTTGTGTCTTTTCCAAGATCAGTTAAATTTCTTGGAGCAAGACTAGATCAGTGATTAGCAGAAAAGTAGGACTTGTGGACTTAACTCTTTTCAGACCATTTGAAAGTTCAAAAATAGAGCATCATGACTGAAGCAATTACAGATCAAAAGTGCTTAATTATAATAGGATCAATAAGAAAATGATAGAAAAACAATATTAATCATTTTACAAGGTTTGTCTGCCCTTGTCAGTATAATATGCTCTAAAAAGACATCTACTTTTTCTTTCCCCCATTGAAACTCACCTAAGGAGGGAAATCTTTCCCTTCTCCATGAAATCAAAACAATTCAATTAAATGAAATCATAAAAGCATCACCATTAACCTACTAATTCAGTAATCTAACTGAATGTAAAAATGTGCTCTTATTTTTATGATGATTGTATGTATCATTCTCAGCATCTCATTATCCAAAGAAGTCAATTCTATAGACACTCAAACTCCATAGTCAGAAGTAATCATTTTAAAACTGAGAGGCTAGTTGGGGGAATATGAAAACTGAAGTAACTGTCTGATACAATCTAGGAATCAGAAAAAGTAGAAGGAAAGTTCCACTGGTACTGCAATAAAATAATTACATGCCTCATTTTCCCCTAAATGACGGGCCTTCAGCAAAGATGTTTTGGGACAGTTCAGTCTTCCTGTACACTTCAAATTATATTATTTAGATTCATGCCTACTGCCTATATATGCCAACCCCTGAATTTATTGCTTGAATAATTGATTTTTTATTTTTAACAAGCAGATCACATCTTGTAATACATTTCCTTCTTAATTTTTCTCTTAGAATTCTTATCTTACTTCAAGTTTAATTTCTATGACCCACAGGAAAATTTCACTGATTACTCAGGTTGCAAATATTCTCCCTGTTACTTTATTTGTAAAATATGTAAAAAAAAATACCCATTGTTTTCCCGACTCTCCCCATCTCCCAGTACAATGTAAGTTTCTTAAGGGCAAGAACTGTCTTTTGATTTGTCATTGTATTCTAGGCATCAAGAACAATAATTTGCGAAAAGTAAACATTAACTTCTTGTTACTTGATCATTACTCACATAGATATGAAAAGATCACAGCTTTAAGGAATGGATTTAATGGTGGTTATAGGTTAAAAGCCCAGATGGAGGTCAATGAAAGCTTTGCCATTATAAGGTATAATTTGGAGGAAACCTTAAGTTAGGGATGCAGGCAAGCATAATCAGTATTTTGAAATTGATAAGTTATACTACTGGTACATAGCTATCAAGTATATCACTAATTGTGTTATTATTTATATTATATTATTTATAATTAATATAATTTTAATAATATAATATGTTATAATACAAATAAATAATTATAAATATTATAAATATAAATTAATATAATATATAGTATAAGAATTATTTATATATAAATATATTTATAATAATAAAATTAAATATTTATATTGTATACTATAGGTTTTAATGTCCTATGAGGGAAATTAGATTGAAAAGACATCATTAAAAATTCTAGATGACAGATTTGAACTCAATAAATATTTAGGGAGGAAGTTTTGGATGCTAAGTGTCATAATAAAAACAGAAAACACTAAAATAATCAGCATTCATCATTACTGTTTTACATGGTGTCCCTTTGCTTTTGTTCTTTAAAGAAGGGAAAAATTGAATAAAAGTAGCATTTAGCTAGCATCAAAAGAGCATACAGGGACCTGCACTGAGGACCATGTTCAGTTAGGAGATCTGCCTCCTTTGCAACTCCATCTCCTACTCCTTTATGATATGTGTGGCGTTCAGCAATTATGGACATTTTTTTGTATTGAAGTTTCCTCTTATATGAAATGAGGGGTTTAATTTAGTTTTTTTTTCCTTAGGTCTCTTCTATCTATAAATAATTTGGTGGTTTAAATTCTAGGATCTAAACCTTATGAAATGATTTTTTATTCTTTTGATGACTCCAAAAAGCTTCTATGATGTGTCCAGTTGATTAACATAAGAATTATTTAATCTTTCAATAATACTAAGCATATATACTGCTTTAAATATTTCCAAGTTTTTTTTTATTACAAATTTTATCTTATTTGATCCTCATTCCAACCCTAAAAGGTAGGTATAATTCATACCTTCATTTGACAGAGGAAATGAGGCAGATAGAGTTGGAGTGGCTTTCCCACTGACACAAAACTACTAAGTATCTGATTCTGGATTTGCACGCAGGTGATTCTGCTTATTCTACTCAAGTCTTCCCACTACACGACCTAGTTGTTCTCTTCCCAACCAGTGGCTTAAATTGATTTACTGATTTACTTCAAGGTTATCAGAGAAATTACTTCTAGGCCTTAGATAATGGAAGTTTTTATTAGTTTAAACTTTATATCACAAAACCTTATTAAAAAGTACCAACTTTTAATGAGTTGGATTCTCTGAATGTCCCCATCATACACTGAGATATATATTATATATCAGAGTATTGTAAGTTCAATTTTAGATGCCATTCCATTCATCCATTAGTCAATTAACAAGTATGTATTTAATAAATACAATGTGCCAGATAGAGTACTATGGTGTTAGCTATAAAACACAGAACCAAGATAGTCTCTGCTTTCGAGGACCTTATATTCTAATAGGGAGACTACATGTACCTATAAAAGTATATAAAAACCCATTGTTTATTCCTTAAAAATGGAATGACATCAATATCAAGAACACTAAGATGATTAACGACTTGAATATCAAGCATTATAGTCATTTTTTATTTAAATATATATATCTAAAACCTTTCTTCTATAAAACCTACATTTATGGCTAGTGAGGCACAAAACTGCTGCCCTGATGTAAGCTTCAGCCTGAATTACTGCAATAATCTGTTGATTGGTCTTCCTACCTTCAAGTCTTTTCCTACTATGATCCCCTCCCCCTTTCAGTGGCTAAAGGGATCTCAATGCTTAGGTCTGACAATGTCATTTTCCATGTTCTTACATTTTATTCTCTTGAATTCAATCTTCAATCCAATGACACTGAATTCTTACTATGTTTGAATTAATACTCTACCTCCAGCTCCCTGAATTTTTATTTCCCTCACATCTGGAAAGCTATTCTTTTTCAACTCCACCTTCAGACTCCAGACTCAATGCTTAATCTCACCTTTTGCAAGAAATATTTGCAGTTCCCTTCTCTGAATTATTCAGGGATATTCTCTTAAATTATCTCCCATTTTATACTGTATGTATTTTTGTATATATAAGTTTGATTGCATGTTATTTCACACACTAAAATGTCAGATCCTTGAAGGACTCTTTTTGTTTTTCTTTCCATCATTAGTATTAAGCGTAGTGCCAGGCATAAAGTAAAGGCTTAATAAATGTTTATTGTCTGACTTTATAAAAGGAAGCTGAACATTTTAAGTAAAGTATGAATGAAACCATAGACTCCAAAAGATAAATGAATGGAGAAGGGTGTGGGGAACAGCAAGTACAAAGATATGGACATAGGAGATGGAGAGGCTTGCATGAAGAACGACCAGACCAGTTTTACTGGACTATAAAGTAAAAAGATGGGAGTGAAGTGTAATAAAGCACAGTGGGCAAGATGAAGTCAATTTGTAAAGTTAAATGCTGAAAAGTTCATATTTTATCCTATTGGAAATAGGCTATGAGTGAAGTTTATGGAGGGTGTGTGTGTGTGTGTGTGTGTGTGTGTGTGTGATAAAGTATAGGTTACAGAAGGAAGAAACTCAAAGCAGGAAGATCAATTAGAAAGTTAAAAAAATGGTCTAGGAGAGAGGGACAGTGTGAGGTAGTGGTCATGTGAGAGGAGAAACAACATGTGAGAAGTGTGGAAATACCAAAATTTGGCAAGAGTGTGTATATTGGGAAGGGGAGAGTAAATACCTGAGAAGAACACTGAAGATGTTAAAGTGAATTAATAGAAGAATAGTGGTGATCTTGACAGTAACAGAGAAATTCAGAAGATGGTTGGATGGGTTTGGCAAGGAAAAATTCTACTTACAAATGTTTTGGATATGTAAAGTTTGAAACACTTATAGTATGGCTATAGTTGGAAACATCTAATTGGGAGCTGATGAGATAGGGCTGGAATTTAGAATAGAGAAACACCAGAAGTTTAGACAGCAAGTGGTATTGTTTTAATGAACACCATAGTATGAAAACTGTGGAGGTGTTGAAACATATGTCAGTAGAGAATATTTTCTAAGTTTACGCACACACATTTATATATATATATATATATATATATATATATATATATGTATATATATATGTATATATATACATATATATATATATAATTGCTATATTTCCCAATTCAATTCAACCCCTTCATATATTTCAAAGAAATTCATTTTTGTTAACAGACTTCCAATCCCATTTAAATAGTATTTGTAGCTCCTTTTTTGTCCTGTAATATTACTAGCTGTATCTTATGATAGAGTTTTGTATTTACTTCATACAAAGAGAAAAGGTTTAGCTCCCCAATATTAGAAGATAAAAGCTAAGGATAAAGAAAATGACAAAAACTATCTTCACCTTATTACTTTTTTCTTTAGAATTCTAATACCTAACTAGATACAATTTCTGAAATAAAGCAAGCTTTCTGTGGTTGTGAAAGCTATCTGATGGATAGAAATGGATCCTTGAAAGATGTACTTAGGGGAAAAAGGAATAGTATCACATACAATCCCCTAAGTATGGCGTTCTGATTTTAACTTCTGATAAAGGATTCAACCAGAGGCAGAAATGAGATCTTAAAGCACTTAAAATCTATTCTTGGAAATGCAATGTGAGAAGAAATGCTGAGAAGGAAAGTCATTTACATTACACATCTCACAATATACAAATCAACTAAGCAGAACAAAAGGTAAAATTTCACCAATTGAGCTCTATTTCCCCATTCATTGGGCAAAAGTGATCCAAAATCTGAGAACATTGTAGGCAGTATATAAATGCTTAGTTCCTTTCCCTCCTCCAAGCTCCAAGAATAGTTTATCTCTAGAATAAAGTATGCATAGTCTGTCCATCCATCCAATCAATCAATCAATCAATCTTTATCAAATGCTTGCCATGTGTTAGGCCCTTTATAAAGAGACAAAATAAAATCTCTGCTCTTAAAAAGCTTACAATCTAATGAGGTAAGACAACATGCAAACACATTACACAAAGTGTGTTATGTACAGGACAAATAGGAATTAATTAACAGAGGGAAGGCATGAGAAAGAAAAATTAAAGGCATTCATGATCAGGTTTCAAATGACTTTTCCAAACATTTTCTCCCTAAAAACATTATATTCAAGTCAAATTTGTTTACCAGCTTCTCTCTGAACTTGTTTCATTTACCCATTTATGTATTTTCACAAAAAAACAAAACAAAACAAAAAAACTTACCATCTTGGAAAGCATTGCAATGTCATATTTGTTTCTCAGAATCATTTTTCCCCTGAAGTTCAGTTCCACAACCCCCTTCTTCTACTTCTTAATAGCCCTTTCCTTCTTTACTTACTTTGTTTTTACTTATATGTCTATATATGTTACATTTCCTTTAGTAAGAATGTAAAATTCCTGAGGATAGGTATTGCTCTCTTTTTGGAACTAAATTCACTTGAGTGTAGCAATTAATTAACACGTTTGTTGAATTCACTTTGTAGGCAAACTACAGTCTCATAAGTTTCCATTGAAACAGTTAATTCCTTAGCCATTTTGGTTTTCTAAAGGTGCAGCAGCAGGTAAAGCAGTGGTTAAATGGGTCAGGTCTTACTGTGGTGTAATTGTCTGGAGTCTATGAAGGAAGTAGTTATCCTTATACAGGAAACCATGAAAGCCTCCTAAGGGATAAAGGATAGGACTTTTAATAGCCAGAATGAGCAATCTTATTACAACTCCTTATTTCTAAATATACCTCTTGGTGTCTTTGATGTCTAACCAAGCTCTAAGCACTCCATAGGGTCTGCTTCATCTGCTCTCATTGCCATTGCAATAAATTATTCTCATCTACCTATGTCAGAAGAAATCTTCACATGCTTGGGTTAGACACCCCCTAACTCAATGATGGGTTTGAGACCTCTGTTTAGTCAGTCTGGTTTAGTCAGTCTGCTGAAATGGTTTACCAGACTATGGTTTATATGCATACTACAGCTTCCTGAAGCCACAGGTGAGAATTAGTGGGATCAAGTGGACATCAGCTCTGAAAAGAACTCGGCAGCCCTCCCACCAGAGGTACTAGGCTTCCACGAACACACCTTATACCTAGAAGAAGTATGAGACTATCAAACTGAATGTCTACAAAGACATTGGGCTGACCTCATTGTTATATGCCTATGGAACCTGGACAATATATCAGCTCAATGCCAGGAAACGGAATCATTTCCATTTCAATTGTATTAGGAAGATTCTGAAAGGATAAGATACCAGAAACTGATGTCTTTTCTTCAATTAAACTGCCAAACATTTAAATTCTATTGCACAGAGGACAGCTCTGATAAGCTGACCACATTGCTTGAATACCAAAAGCATGCATGCCAAAAAGACTATATTATGAAGGGCAAGAAAAACTCATAGAAAAAGGTACAAGGACACTCTGTCTTAAGAACTTTGGAAGTGATTATGTGACATGGCAAACACTGGCACATGACTACCAAACATTGCATACTCTCATTAGAGAAAGAGCTATGCTCTGTGAGCAAAGCAGAATTGAAGTAGCTCAAAAGAAACATGAGATATGCAAATTTAGAGAATTCACCCCAAATGCTGACTTGGACTATTTGTCCCAGATTAACCTCTGGTAGACCATTCCAAGCTCATATTGAACTGATCATCCACTGGAACACTGTAACTTAACTGTAATATAGTGATGTCATTTTAGTTCTCTTGGAGAATGAAAGACAAAAAGCAACATAAAGACAAAAACCTCTATATGATGCCCCAAGAGAAGTCAGAAAAACTGAAATGGGCAGTTTTTAAGTTAAATTTCTACTGAACAATTTTATTGGGTTGTTGTTTGGATATGATCAGAAGGTACTACTAGGGCAGGGAAAAACAGAACAAAATACATCTTTTTCTGGTCAAAGTGACTCCAGACGCCACTCTCAAACCATCAAATTCTGAGTGCACTTGATTTGGGGAAAATAAAAAACAAAACTATTTTTAATCAAATATTTGGAATGCACACATATACATAAATATGTATAAATACATGCAGATATGCACATATATACTTCTGTATATTCAAATAAATATTTGAACACATATAAACACACATATGTGTATATACACATAGGACACAAAAACAACCTCCCATTTTAATGTCTGAAGATTTTAAATATTTCAAACATAATTGAAGTGCAATCACAAAAAAGAAACAAATAATATCAAGTTATTAGCAATGCTTGAGTGATTGAAAATGCCAAACTTCAATGTTCTTTCAAATGAAAAGATCTATGATAATTTATGATTTTCAAGTAACCCATGCAAAATGCAGAATAAATCACTATGGTGAAAGTATTTATACCATTTCTTTCATCTAGACCAATGATACCACAGATTGGTATATGACAGAGAATAGGCTATTAGATATAAAATGGATCTTTAAAATTGAGATTATTTATCTCAAAGCTTAATTACTCTAATATGAAGTATCTACTTTTTAAAATTGACTATTACTTGTAGAAGGTCACAATCAGTGGGGAAACTCTGGGAAAGAGATAAGACCTTTCAGCTCAGAGGCAACCTGCTAATAATGTCTGGTTTGGCTCCTCATCTCCCCTAAGGCTTTCGACCTTCCTGTGAAGTCAGGGCCAAGTGACAATCTGTGCTGAGATTGAAGCAGTGATATCAGGTGGCAAACTACGTTTCTTTGGTCCACATGTGCAGTGTTGTTTTTGTTACATTATGAAAAGGGGAAAGTCCTTGAAATAAACGAACTCCATTTTTCCAACATCCTCAGGAATCCTGCTTCATCACTTCTTCACTACAAAGGTATATTTTAATCACTCTGGTGTGGGGGCTCTAGAAAGCAATGATACATTTTGTCACCCCAGTGTGGGAGCTCTAGAAAGCAGGACACAACAATTACTCTATAGAGGGAATTTAGACAACTATTAGGAACTATTCTTCTCAGTTATATGCCAATACATTTGATAATCTAAATGAAGTGGATGAATACTTGCAAAAATGTCAATTATCCAGATTAACAGAAGAAACAAAATACTAACATAATTTTAGAAAAAAATTGCTATAATTTCTATAAATGACCTTCTTAAGAAAAAAAAAGCCTCCTAGTCCAGATAGATTCACAAATAAATTCTATCAAACATTTAAAGAATAATCCCAATTTTATATAAATCATTTGGAAGACTAGTTGAAGGAGTTCTGCAAATTCTTTTTATGACAATAAAATGGTGCTGATATCCAAATCAGGAAAAGTCAAAACAGAGAAGAAAAGTATAGACTAATTTCATTAATGAATGTCGATGCAAATTTCTGAAATAAAATACTAGGATCATACATTATGACCAAATGGGTTTTATATCAGGAATTGTAGCTGTTTCAATATTAGCATAATTGACAATATCAAAACCAATACCAACAGAAATAATATCAATAGACAAATGACAATAGATCAATAGAACAGCCATTGCTGTTAAATGCATTAGAGATCATAGGAATAAATGCAATTTCCTTAAAATAATAAAAAAAATTATCTAAAACTATTAATAAATATCTGAAATGGAAATTAGCCAGTAGCCGTCCCAGTACAATCAGAGGTGAAGCAAAGACACTTATTATCTTCTTTATTATTTAATACTTTACTGGCTACAAGAAAAGAAAAAGAAATTAGAACAGGCAATGAAGAAATAAAACTATCATGGCAAATATATAATGTTACACCTAGACTATTCTGGAGATTCACCTAAAAACTACTTAAATTATTAACTTTAACAAAGTTGCACGATACAAAATAACCTCACATCAATTGCCAGCGATTCTATATATTGTCAACAAAGTCCAAGAAGCAAAATATAGAAAAAGAAATTTCATTTAAAATAACTATAGACAATATAAAGTACTTGGAAGTCCATCTGCCAAGACAAACTCAGGAACTATATGAACACATTTATGAAACACTTTTCATACAAATAAAGTCAGAACTAACCAATTGGAAAAATATTAAGTACTCAGGGGTAGGCTGAGCCAACATAATAAAACTGACAATTCTATCTAAATGTATCTATTTATCTGGTACTCTGACAATCAAAGTATCAACAAATTATTTCATAGATCCAGAAAACATTATCATAAAATTCATCTGGAAGAACAAAAACTCAAGGATATAAAAGAATCAATATGATAGAAATTAGTTATAGACCAACATCTCATATCATATACTAAGAAAGGTCAAATGGGTATGTGATTTACATGTAAGGGGTGATATTATAGGTAAATTAAAATATGAATAGTTTATCATATTTATTGAGAAGAATTTAGGACCAAAATATTATAAATATTATATATATATGTATATATAATTTATAAAAATATAAAATAAAGCATTTCAAAATATATAATAGTTAATTTTTATTATTAAAATTGTAAACATGTTGGAGGGGATGTGGGAAAAAAAGGATACCGATACATTGTTGGTGGAATTGTGAACTGATTCAACCATTCTGGAGAGCAATTTGGAACTATGCTAAAAAAGCTATCAAACTGTACATACCCTTTGACCCAGCAGTGTTACTATTGTGCTCATATCCCAAAGAGATCTTAAAGAAGGAAAAGGGACCTGTATGTGCAAGAATGTTTGTGGCAGCCCTTTTTGTAGTGGCCAGAAACTGGAAACTAAGTGGATGCCCATCAACTGGAGAATGGTTGAATAAGTTGTGGTATATGAATATTACGGAATATTATTGTTCTGTAAGAAATGACCAACAGGATGATTTCAGAAAGGCCTGGAGAGACTTACATGAACTGATGCTGAGTGAAATGAGCAGGACCAAGAAATCATTATATACTTCAACAACAATACTATATGATGATCAAGTCTGATGGACTTCAACAATGAGATGAACCAAATTAATTCCAATAGAGCAGTAATGAACTAAACCAGCTAACCCAGTGAAAGAACTCTGGGAGATGACTATGAACCACTACATAGAATTCCCAATCCCTCTATTTTTGTCCGCCTGCATTTTTCATTTCCTTCACAGGCTAATTGTACACTATTTCAAAGTCCGGTTCTTTTTGTACAGCAAAACAACTGTTTGGACATGTATGCATATATTGTATTTAATTTATACTTTAACATATTTAACATGTATTGGCCAACCTGCCATCTGGGGGGGGGGGGAAGGAGGGGAAAAGTTAGAACAAAAGTTTGGCAATTGTCAATGCTGTAAAATTACCCATGCATATATCTGGTAAATACTATTAAAAAAATTGAAAACATTTTGCACAAACAAAACCCATGCAAAAAAACAAAAACAAAAACAAAAAAATAACTATAAGTAAAGCAGAAAATAGTGAAAATTTTTTGCAACAAGTACCTCTGATAAAGGCTTTATTTCTTAAATACATAGAGAACTGAATCAGATTTATAAAAATACAAGTCATTCCCCAATTGATAAATAATCAAAGGATACAAACCAGCAGGTTTTAGTTGAATAAATCAAAGCTCTCTCTTTTCTTATGAAACATGTTCTAAATCACTGTTGACCAAAGAAGTGCAAATTAAAATAATTTCATACTTATCAGAGTGACTAATATGACAAAAAAAGGAAAATGCTGAATTTTGGTGGGAATGTAGGAAAACAGGAACACTAATTCATTATTGATATAGTTAGAAACTGATCCAACCTTTCTGCAGAACCTTTTGGAATTATACCCAAAGGAGTATAAAAGTGTTATGTTTTGTTTTGATTTATCAACCAAAATACATTTTTAAAAGAACTGTACTAAAAAAGTACCACTAAGACAATCCATGTCTAAATACAGGTTATTCCAAGATTTATGATATACTTCCTTCTAACCTACAAAATAATAACAATAATAATGACATTTATTTAATGTTTCAAAGTTTGAAAAGTTATTTGCATGTGTTGTATTATTTAATCCTCATGTGATATGTATGAGCTGTTATTATCTCCATTTTACAGATGAGTGTACTAAGGCTTGGAAGTATTGTGACTTACCATGGGCAACATAGGTAACTATTGTATGAGGAAAGATTTGAACTCAAATTATTCTCTCCCCCATTACCTCTAACAAACATCACTAGTTCTGTCAAAGATAAAACCTCTCTTTCCATTATTTCAGGCAATGAACTCAGGTAAATTTCTCCAAGCAATTAATAAAATTCTTAATATTTATGTAGAAGCTAGGCTTTCTACCTAAATTTATATTTATATCTGTAGTTTGTTCTTGGCCTCTATGTAATTGAGGTAAATTCAAGTTTACTGGAAAGGCTTGGATAATGGAACAATGTATTATATTAGGGTACTAGAACATAGAATAACTAAAAGAGAAGAAGTTTGGGAAAATAGGCCATTTCTTAAGACTTTCTTTGGTTTTTAAATAGTGCATACATTAGTGGCATTTAGTTTGTTTTCTGTTCTTAGATGCTGCTAGAGCTTATGACCACCCTCAGTATCTCTCTTCTCTTTCCCAGCTAGAGAAGTTCTATTTTTTCTTTCTCCTTATGGAGGTCCTGGATCTACTGATCCTTGGCTTAGCTCTCTCTCTCTCTGACCTGCTCCTTCTTCTCTGTTTTCAAATGTGGTATATGATTGTAATAGAATATTATTGTGCTATAAGAAATAACAAGTGGGACTTCCGGCTAAGATGGCGGCGTGGAGGCAGACAGCTGCTTGAGCTCCTCGCTTTCTCTCAGAACTTACTTCATGACAAGCCTCTGACTTAATGCTTGACCCAGAAAGAAATCCACAAATTATCACCAAGAGAAGACATCCTTGAAAGTCGCCAGAAAAGGTCTGTGTTTGTTCGGGGGAGGGTCAATCAGACTGGGCGCAGACTGAGGGCAGACAGCCAGAGCAAGACAGGCAGCTCACACAGCTCAGACCGGAGGGGGAGGGGTGTGATCTCTGCAGTTTCTGCGAAAGGGCTTTTGCCCCAGTGTGGATGCTCCGTCTTGGCAGCAAGCCAGGAGCCACGGAGAGGGTGTAAACACCGGAGGTGAAGATTAAAACCCCAGAAAGCCAGCGTCTCTCAGAGCCCGGCCACCCCCAACCCCCACCTGGACTGACTCGGTGCGTTCTCGGAGCCTCAGAGCGCAGACTCAGTACAGTCATTGCTGTTCTGTTAGTGGCTCTCTGCTGCCCTATCCCCAGTCTGTAGAGGAAGCCCATTAATAACATCCAGCCCTATACCCCGCAAAACAGACCAATTACTTCTCTTGTCAGTTTGTTTTCTTTGATTCTGACAAAATGAATAAAAAATTCAAAAGGGCTCTAACCATTGACAGCTTTTGTGTGGAGAGGGAGCAGACTTCAAATGCTGAGGAGACTAGGAACAGAATGTCCCCAGATGTATCCCCTGGGAGGGATATAAGCTGCTCCTCAATACAAAAGAACCTCATAGAGGAAATAAAAAAGGCTCTCACAAGAGAGCTGGAAGAGAAATGGGAAAAGGAAAGGGAAGCTTGGCAAGAGAGCCTGGAGAAGTCATCCCAGGCATTCAAAGACAGAATGGATAAAGAAATCAAATCATTGAGAAACAAGATTAGTGAGCTGGAAAAGGTAAACAACTCCAAGGAAAACAGGATTAGTGAGCTGGAAAAAGAAATCAGCTCTCTAAAAAATAAAATGGATAAAATGGAAAAAAATTCCATAGAAGATAAAAACTCAATTGGACAATTACAAAGAGATATAAAAAAAGTGAGTGAAGAAAATACATCATTGAAAATTAGACTGGAACAAGTAGAAATGAATGACTCAAGGAGAAACCAAGAGGGAGTCAAGCAAAACCAGAGAAATGAAACAATTGAAAAGACTGTCAAGTACCTTACCAGAAAGACAACAGACCTGGAAAACAGATCCAGGAGAGACAATTTGAGAATAATCGGACTCCCTGAAAAATGGGAGGAAAAAAAGAGCTTGGACACCATTTTCGAGGAAATTATCAAAGAGAACTGCCCAGACGTTTTGGAAACAGAGGGTAAAATAGACATTGAGAAAATTCATCGATCACCTACTGAAAGGGACCCTAAAATCAAAACGCCAAGAAATATAGTGGCCAAGTTCAAGAACCATCAGACAAAGGAAAAGATATTGGAAGCTGCTAGAAAAAAACAATTCAGATATGGAGGCTCCACAATAAGGATAACACAGGATCTAGCAGCGTCCACATTAAAAGAACGCAGGGCCTGGAACATGATATTCCGAAAGGCTAAGGAACTTGGTATGCAGCCAAGAATAACTTACCCAGCAAGAATGAGCATCGTTTTCCAGGGAAGAAGATGGACATTTAACGAAATAAATGAATTCCATCTATTTTTGATGAAAAAACCAGACCTACATAAGAGGTTTGATCTTCAAATACAGAACTCAAGAGACTTCTAAAAAAGGTAAAAAGAAATCTTGAGAACTATACTTCTGTCAAAAAAAATATGTAAAGAACATATGTACAATTTGTCTTAGAAAATAGAGGTGGAAAGGAGATTATATCATAAAAAAATACAAAGTGGTGGTACTACATCTCATGAAGAGGCAAAGGTAACCTATTATATCTGAGAGAAAGAAAGGAGGGAGATGAACATAGCGTGTATCAATAGACATATTCGATTTATGGTGAAACTTCTTCCACTTCATTGAAAAGTGAAAGGGAAGGAGTAAGCTAAGGGGAAGGGAATACAGTAATTTCGAGGAAAAGGGGTAAAATAAGGGGAGGATCTTTAAGGTGGGGGAGGGATCCTAAAAAGGGAGGGCTGTAAAAAGCAAGTGGTGTTTACCAGTTTAATACTGGATAGGAGGGTAAAAGGGAAGGAAAGGGGAAAAGCATAAGCAGGGGTTAATAGGATGGCAAGCAATATAGAATTAGTCCTTCTAACCATAAATGTGAATGGGGCAAACTGCCTCATAAAGAGGAAGCAGTTAGCAGACTGGATTAAAAGTCAGAATCCTACTATATGTTGTTTACAGGAAACACACCTGAAACAGGATGAGACATTCAAACTAAAAGTAAAAGGGTGGAGCAGAATCTATTATGCTTCAGGCAAAACCAAAAAAGCAGGAGTAGCCATCCTCATCTCAGATCAAGCAAAAACAAAAATTGATCTAATTAAAAGAGATAAGGAAGGGCATTATATCCTGCTAAAGGGAAGCATCAATAGTGAAGCAGTATCAATATTAAACATGTATGCACCAAGTGGTGCAGCATCTAAATTCTTAAAAGAGAAATTAAGAGAGCTGCAAGAGGAAATAGATAGCAAAACTATAATAGCGGGAGATCTCAACCTTGCTCTCTCAGAATTAGATAAATCAAACCACAAAATAAATAAGAAAGAAGTCAAAGAGGTAAATAGAATACTAGAAAAGTTTGATATGATAGATCTTTGGCGAAAGCTAAATGGAGACAGAAAGGAATATACTTTCTTCTCAGCAGTTCATGGAACCTATACAAAAATTGATCATATACTAGGGCATAAAAACCTCAAAATCAAATGCAGTAAGGCAGAAATAGTAAATGCATCCTTTTCAGACCATAATGCAATCAAAATAACATTTAATAAAAAGCCAGGGGAAAATAGACCAAAAAATAATTGGAAACTAAATAATCTTATACTAAAGAATGATTGGGTAAAACAGCAAATCATAGACATAATTAATAACTTCACCCAAGAAAATGACAATAATGAGACATCATACCAAAATGTGTGGGATACAGCCAAGGCAGTAATTAGGGGAAGTTTTATATCTCTACAGGCCTACCTGCATAAAATAGAGAAAGAGAGGGCCAACGAATTGGGTTTACAACTAAAATTGCTAGAAAAGGAACAAATTAAAAACCCCCAGACAAACACAAAACTTGAAATTCAAAAAATAAAAGGTGAGATTAATAAAATTGAAAGTAAAAAAACTATTGAATTAATTAATAAAACTAAGAGTTGGTTTTATGAAAAAACCAACAAAATAGACAAACCCTTAGTAAACCTGATTAAAAAAAGGAAAGAGAAAAAGCAAATTGATAGTCTTGAAAATGAAAAGGGTGAACTCACCACTAATGAAGAGGAAATTAGAACAATAGTTAGGAGCTACTTTGCTCAACTTTATGCCGATAAATTCGATAACTTAAATGAAATGGAAGAATACCTTCAAAAATATAGCTTGCCCAGATTAACAGAGGAAGAAGTAAGTAGTTTAAATAGTCCCATCTCAGAAAAAGAAATAGACCAAGCTATTAACCAACTTCCTAAGAAAAAGTCCCCAGGACCAGATGGATTTACAGGTGAATTCTACCAAACATTTAAAGAACAACTAACTCCAATGCTATGTAAACTATTTGAAAAAATAGGGATTGAAGGAGTCCTACCAAATTCCTTCTATGACACAGACATGGTACTGATACCTAAACCAGGTAGATCGAAAACTGAGAAAGAAAACTATAGACCAATTTCCTTAATGAATATTGATGCTAAAATCTTAAATAAGATATTAGCAAATAGACTTCAGAAAATCATCCCCAGGATAATACACTATGACCAAGTGGGATTTATACCAGGAATGCAGGGATGGTTTAATATTAGGAAAACTATTAGTATAATTGACCATATTAATAATCAAATTAATAAAAAACATATGATCATCTCAATAGATGCAGAAAAGGCATTTGATAAAATCCAACATCCATTCCTACTAAAAACGCTTGAGAGTATAGGAATAAATGGACTATTCCTTAAAATAATAAGGAGCATATATTTGGAACCCTCAGTGGACATCATATGTAATGGTGATAGGCTGGAACCTTTCCCTGTAAGATCAGGAGTGAGACAGGGTTGCCCACTATCACCATTACTATTCAATATAGTACTAGAAACTCTAGCCTTGGCAATAAGAGCCGAGAAAGAGATCCAAGGAATTAGAGTAGGAAATGAAGAAATCAAATTGTCACTTTTCGCAGATGACATGATGGTATACTTAGAGAACCCCAAAGACTCTGCTAAAAAGCTATTAGAAATAATTCAGAATTTTAGCAAAGTCGCAGGATACAAAATAAATCCACATAAATCCTCAGGATTTTTATACATTACCAACACAATCCAACAGCAAGAGATACAAAGAGAAATTCCATTCAAAATAACAGTCGATAGTATCAAATATTTGGGAATATATCTACCAAAGGAGAGTCAGGAATTATATGAGCAAAATTACAAAACACTTGCCACAAAAATAAAGTCAGATTTAAATAATTGGAAAGACATTCAATGTTCTTGGATAGGCCGAGCGAATATAATAAAGATGACAATACTCCCCAAACTAATCTATTTATTTAGTGCTATACCAATCAGACTCCCAAGAAACTATTTTAATGACCTAGAAAAAATAACAACAAAATTCATATGGAAGAATAAAAGGTCGAGAATTGCAAGGGAACTAATGAAAAAAAAGTCAGAGGAAGGTGGTCTAAGTGTACCTGATTTAAAGCTATATTATAAAGCAACAGTCACCAAAACCATTTGGTATTGGCTAAGAAATAGACTAGTTGATCAGTGGCATAGGTTAGGTTCACAGGACAAGATAGTGAATAAAAATAGCAATCTAATCTTTGACAAACCCAAAGATCCCCAATTTTGGGATAAGAATTCATTATTTGACAAAAACTGCTGGGAAAACTGGAAATTAGTATGGCAGAAACTAGGCATGGACCCACATTTAACACCACATACTAAGATTAGATCAAAATGGGTCCAAGATTTAGGCATAAAGAACGAAATCATAAATAAATTGGAGGAACATGGGATGGTTTACCTCTCAGACTTGTGGAGGAGGAAGGAGTTTGTGTCCAAGGGAGAACTAGAGACCATTATTGATCACAAAATAGAACATTTTGATTACACCAAATTAAAAAGTTTCTGCACAAACAAAACTAATGCAAACAAGATTAGAAGGGAAGTAACAAATTGGGAAAAAATTTTTACAGTTAAAGGTTCTGATAAAGGCCTCATCTCCAAAATATACAGAGAATTGACTTTAATTTATAAGAAATCAAGCCATTCTCCAATTGATAAATGGTCAAAGGATATGAACAGACAATTTTCAGATGATGAAATTAAAACTATTTCCACTCATATGAAAGAGTGTTCCAAATCACTATTGATCAGAGAAATGCAAATTAAGACAATTCTGAGGTATCATTACACACCTGTCAGATTGGCTAAAATGACAGGAACAAATAACGATGAATGTTGGAGGGGCTGTGGGAAAACTGGGACACTGATGCATTGTTGGTGGAGTTGTGAAAGAATCCAACCATTCTGGAGAGCAATCTGGAATTATGCCCAAAAAGTTATCAAAATGTGCATACCCTTTGACCCAGCCATACTACTACTGGGCTTATACCCCAAGGAACTACTAGAGAAGGGAAAGGGTCCTGTATGTGCCAAAATGTTTGTGGCAGCCCTTTTCATAGTGGCTAGAAGCTGGAAGATGAATGGATGTCCATCAATTGGAGAATGGTTGGGTAAACTATGGTATATGAATGTTATGGAATATTACTGTTCTATAAGAAATGACCAACAGGAGAAATACAGAGAGGCTTGGAGAGACTTACATCAACTGATGCTGAGTGAAACGAGCAGAACCAGAAGATCATTATACACTTCAACAATGATACTGTACGAGGATGTATGCTGATGGAAGTGGATTTCTTCAACATAGAGAAGAGCTAATCCAATTCCAATTGATTAATGATGGACAGAACCAGCTACATCCAGAAAAGGACTGGGAAATGAATGTAAACTGTTATTTTTACCTTCTGAATCCAATTCTTCCTGTGCAACAAAAAATTCGGTTCTACACACATATATTGTATCTAGAATATACTGTAATATATTTAACATATATAAGACTGCTTGCCATCAGGGGGAGGGGGTTGGGGGAGGAAGGGAAAAAATCTGAATAGAAGTAAGTGCAAGGGATAATGTTGTAAAAAATTACCCATGCATATGTACTGTCAAAAAATGTTATAATTATAAAATAAAATAAAATAAAAAAAAAAAAAAAAAAAAAAAAAGAAATAACAAGTGGGATGATTTCAGGGGAAAAAAAGGCTTACATGAACTAGTGCATAATGAAATGAAGAGTGTATACAGTAACAACAACATTACTCATTTTCTTTGTTATTTCATCCAAACTTGCTTCTCTCTTTTCCTTTAAATGTTTTCTTCTTTTGTTATTGTTTATATCACATATAAGATTAAAACCATAATTGGAACCTGTGAAGTTACTTAAGATAAATTTAACCCTATTCTCTAACAAGAGGATAGATGTTAGAGATCTAATTTCTTATTAATCATTTTAGCATCTTATCAGAAATTCCAACGCAAATATACCTCTAATTATTTAGTGAGCAAACACATTTTACAGACCTAAATAAGTTCTAATTTAAATTCAGTAACATTTTTCTTGATATCTCGTATATTTAAAGCAAAATGATCTACCTTTTGCCATTTTAAAATTATTTAAATTTCCCCTGAAAAAAACTTATAATATGTATTGTTACCAATGTGGAAAAATTAAACAGTTAATGTTTATAAAGCATTTTCTTTGGGTCTGAATTTGTGATTTCATCACTTCAGGGTGATGGTGGATATAGAAATTCCTTCTACCAATGCTGATCAGCAACTCTTCTCCAGAAAATTATCTTGGTAGATGCCACTGGGAAGTTAGAGGATTTGTCTATGTTCTGATAGGCAGAGAGGAAATTTAAATTCAATTTTTCTGAACTTGAAAATGTCTCTACCCATTCTGTCACACTGTCTCTCAGGAAACATTTTAGGTCTATTAAATTATCTATAAATTATCATATTTGGAGCCTCATAATAGTTCTGTTAAATAGAAAGTATAAGTATTAGCCATTTTGAAGAGAAGTAAAATGATATGTAAAAAGAATATATTGCATGTCTAAGGAAATATTAATAATGAATAAAAAGGATGCAGGAACAAGTTTTCCAATGCTAAGACCAGTGATCTTGCCACAATATTAAAAACAATCAAAATACCACCCAATTTTTTCTCCTCAGGAACAGAAGTTTGTACAATGTTCCAACATATGTTTTCAAACTTATTTCACATTATTCTTATTCACAGAAGTAAATTTCATCCAAACTTCCTGAATTTGGAATTATATTTACTGTATACATATCTTTGTATAGCTTGTCTTCTTTTTCAGGAATGCAAGCTTTTTTACCTGGGCCTCTTAGAATTCACACTTTCCTGACTAGTTAAATCAAGTTCCACTCTCCTGTCAGAAGTCTTTCTTGATTGCCTAGATAATGGATTTATTAGTATTTTCTCCACTTTAATAGCAGCCTGTTTTATGACTTTGAATGTAAAATTTATAGGACTAATTCCCAATACCCATAAAGGGGATAACATTGGTAAGATCTTGCAAGGCAAATGAGGTATTTCATTGATGGAGTTATTTTAAGATTATGTTACTATATTCCTTTCAAGTTAATAGGACATTACTCAGAATTCTAAGTTGCTATTTACTAAATACTTCCAAATATAACTGATGCATTTGCTTATTTTCCTCATTAAAAATGTCCCTCAAAAATTGCTAGCAATTAACTAATAATCTGTGGCTTAATATGTGGAAGGAAGGAAAATGTAAACTACCTTAAAGATATGTCTTTTGGTAGGAAAAATGAATTATCACTGAAAATGATCTGAAAAATGCAAATACTAACAGTAAAAAATAACAGAGTTATTTTTAAATATTAAAAGAGTATGGTTTTCCCTAAATCTTCATGATAATTCTCTATAATTCCACTACTTCAGGATAACTACTGAATTTTATTGAGAAAAGTAACTCATTCATTTGTCACTGAATAATAAATCAATGATTCAACAAGCATTTATCAAGTGTCTATGATATTCCAGTATCTATGCTAGCTATTGAGCATATGACAACAAAAGCAAAGAAAGGATCTTCATTCTAGGAGCTTGCATACTAATGGAGATGGAATTTGTAAATATATATGTGCAAACAATATACAGTAGTAGATGTAGATCAGAAGTAAGTAGATCAAAAAATAAGGTTGCTAATAGCTAGGGGGTAATAGAAGTAGGGAGGAGGACAGAGGAGGTGTTGAGGGGTCTTATGAGGCCTAGAGCAGAAGCTGATGCTTGATCTGATTTGAAAAAAACCAGGGATTCCAAGTGGCAAAAGTAAAAGAAATGAGCTCTCTAGGCTTGGGGGCTTTTACATAGGCATGGGGATAGGAGAAAAAAAGAGAGTATTGTATAAAAGGAACTTCAAGTGAGCTAGTCTGCTTAGAGTGCAAGAAAAGGAATAAAAGATTAAGAAGTCTAAAAAGGTGTTTCCCTAGAAAACCACATGAAACCAAGCCTTTGAACAGAGTTTGATGGAATGAAATTATTCTCCAGCTCAAGACAGCAGTCTCATTGGGGTGAAAAGGATGTTCAGCCCAGCTCAGACTTGGGGAAAGATCTTGAGAAGATATTAATCACATCAGATTAGCAATGGAGACCTTTGGTCCTGGTTCAGTGGCAGAGCAAACCAATGGGGAAGTTTCTAGTCCCAGTTCAAAAGGCAAATTCTTTGAAACCAGACTGTTTTCCTGTAAAGGTTTTTCCTGCAAATACAAGTGGACCCTGTGCTCAAAGCCAAGGCTCAAAGCACAGGAAATGTGGGACAGTGCCTCCTTTACGCCAGGAGCAGAGCTTGACCATAAAAATAAAAAAGGAGGAAATACCAAAAGAAAAGGAAAGAAAATGATTAAGAAACAGAAAATAATCTTGACCATAGAAAGCTACTATGGTGAGAGGGAAGATCAAAACATAAAATGTCCACAGAGGAAATTCCAGAGTGATATGAATTGGTCTCCACTCCAGAGAGACTTCTTGGAAGTGCTCATAAAATTGTAAAAGGCAAATAACAGAAGCAGAAGAAAAATGAGAAAAAGAACTAAGAGATATGCAAAAGAGAGTCAATAATAGCTTGGGAAAGGAATACAATTCCTCAAAAAAATACAATTGGCCAAATGCAAAAAAAAAAAATCTGTTGAAGAAAACACCTTGAAAAGTAAAATTAATCAAATGGAAAAAAAGAGATACAAAAACTAACTGAAGAAAATCATACATTAAAAACTAGAGTGGTACAAACAGAAGCTAATGTAGATGACACATTAAGAAATAGTCAAGGGAGGCAAAGCTAAGATGGTAGAAAGGTCATATTTCTTTCTGACCTTCTCCAATGACCCTCAATTAATTAGCAAATTCAGCCTCTGAATTAGTTCTGGACTGGCAGAATCCACGAATATTGGGAATGTAGCAAATTTTACCAGAAGAATATAATTTTTGAAGATTGCTAGAAGAGGTCTGTTTCACTTGGGTGTGGAGGGAGGTGGCGAGGAGTAGGCAGGCAGGTAGAGCACAGAAGCAAGCACACAATGTACAGATCTGGGGCAGGGATGCAATCTCTGTGGGGTGGTGCAGACTCCACGCAGTGAAAAATGTATGGGAAGGAGTCTACCATAGTGTTGGCCATTCTGCCCTGGTTGCAAGCCAATAGATCAACAGAGAAATTGTAAAATATCCAACACAAACACAAAAAGTAAATTGTGAATCCCTAAATATTCAGAGTCTCATGGGACCTGGACATGCCAATCAAGCACTGGGAAAGAGTCAAGCATGAACCTAGCACAGCCATAGCTGCTTTGCTGTTGCTTGTAGAAGAAGTTTGGGAAATTTCCCTTTTCCTAAAAGCACATCTGAACTTTTCTTTAAAAATGAGTAAAAAGGCAAAGCAAACTCTAACCATAGATAGTTTTTATGGTGAAAGAGAAGAACAGATCTCAAACCCTGAAAAGACTAAAAGCAAATTGTCTCCAGATGAAGCCCCAAAAGGTGGTATAACCTGGTCCCCATCACACAAGGCTCTCTTAGAAGAAATCAAAAAGGATCTTAAAAGAGAGGTAGAAGAAAAATGGGGAAAGGAGAGAAAAAACTTTGCAAGAGGATTTGGAAAAAGTATATACATTTGACAAAATAGAAAAAGAAAACAGCTGCTTGAAAAACAGAATTTGCAAAATGAAAAAGGTAAAGAACTTCCAGGAAAACAGAATTTGTAAAGTGGAAAAAGAAAATAACTCCTTAAAAAGCAAAATTTGTGAAATGGAAAAAATCCATAGAACAAAACAACTCATTTAAAAACTCAATTGGACAAATATAAAAAGAAGTAAAAATGTAAATAAGGAAAATAATTCACTAAAAATAAGAACTGAACAAATGAAAATGAATGATTTGATGAGACATCAAGAATCAGTCAAGCAAAACAAAACAAAACAAAAAATAGAAAAAAGTAAAATACTTTCTTGGGAAAACAACTGACCTGGAAAATAGATCTAGGAGAGACAATGTAAGGATTATTGGACTTCCTGAAAACCATGATAAAAGAATAGACAAGACACTATTTGTCAGGAAATCAACAAAGAGGACTGACTTGATGTCATAAAATCAAAAGGGAAAATAGCCATTGAAAGAATTCACCAAACAGCTCCTTCAAGAGACCCTAAAATTAAAACTCCAAGGAATAAATATCATGGATAAATTTCAGAATTATTGGACCAAGCAAAAAAATATTATAAGCAGCCAGAAAAAAAAAATTAAATACCGAGGAGCCACAATAAAGATTACTCAGCTTCCACATTAAAAGATCGATGGGCCTGGAATCTGATACTCTGAAAGGCTAAAGAATTTGGAATGCAGCCAAGAATAAACTACCTGATAAACTGAGCATTTTCTTCTAGGGAAGAGGATGGACATTCAATGAAATAAGTGAATTCTATTTATTTCTGCTAAAAAGACCAGAGCTAAACAAAAAAAATTGACCTCCAAATATAGGACTCAAGAGAAGCATAAAAAGGTAAAAATAACTCTTGAGAACAGTATTTCTGTTATGAGTATACATAGAGAGTGCACGTATAATATGATTTTATTATATAAAAAAGGAACTAGAAGTAGAAAGGGGGATTGTACCAGAAAAAGGGAAAAGTGGAGGTAAAAAGAGGGAAATTACATCTCATGAAGAGGCAAAGGAAACCTATTATATTTGAAGGAAAGAAAGAAGGGAGATGAATATTTTGTGACTCTTACTCTCTTCAGATATGGCTCAAAAAGAAAATATTAGACATATTTGGTTTACAGAAAAACTTCTGTCACCATATTGAAAAGAGGGAGGGGAAAGTCAAAAAGGAAAGGGGTAGGCTAAATAGAAAGGAATACAGAAATAGTAGGGGAAAGGCATAAGAAAGGGTGAGGGACTCTAAAAGGGGAGGGATTCTAAGGGAGGAGGGCTGCTTGAGGCAAGTGATGTTCATAAGTTAATACTGGTGCAGAAGGAAAGGGGAAAAGGAAAGAGAAAATTATAATCTGGGGATAATAAGATGGCAGGAAATACAGAATTATTAGTTTTAACTATACATGTGAATGGGGTGAACTCTCCCATAAAGCAGAAGCGGATAGCAGACTGGATTAAAAGCCAGAATCCTACAATATGTTGTTTACTGGAAAACACATTTAAAGTAGATTGGTACATATGAAGTAAAAGTAAAAAGCTGGAGCAGAATCTATTATGCTTCAGGTGAAATTAAAAAAAACAAAACAAAAGAAAAACAGGGTTAGCCATCCTGATCTCAAATCAAGCAAAGGCAAAAAATTGATCTAATTAAAAGAAATAAGGAAGGAAACTATATCTTGCTAAATGGTATCATGGATAATGAATATATATATATATATGCACACCAAGTAGTATAGCAGGGAAATTCCTAAAGGAGAAGTTAAGAGAACTGCAAGAAGAAATAGACAGCAAAACTATAATAGTGGGAGATCACAACCTTGCTCTCTCAAAACTAGATAAATCAAACCACAAAATAAATTAGAAAGAAGTTAAAGAGGTAAATAGAATACTAGAAAAGTTAGATATGATAGATCTTTGGAGAAAATTGAATGGAGACAAAAAGGAGTACACTTTCTTTTTGGCATTTCATGGAACCTATACAAAAATTGATCATATATTAGGACATAAAAACCTCAAATTCAAATGCAGAAAGGCAGAAATAGTAAATTCATTTAGGGTTCTTATATATTTTGGAAATGAGGCCTTTTTCAGAACCTTTGAATATAAAAATGTTTTCCCAGTTTATTGCTTTCCTTCTAATCTTGTCTGCATTTTATCTGATGGGCATGATCAAAAAAAAGAGCCTGGATACCATTCTTCAAGAGATCATCAAGGAAAACTGCACTGATATACTGGAAAGAGAGGCGGAAATAATTATTGAAAAAAATCCACAAATCACCTATGAAAGAAATCTAGAAAGGTAGGAAAGGGACAAATTCTAAAGAGCCAAATGCAGAAGATTAGATTTGATCCTGGAGGTAACAAATTACACTAATAGCCCATTTATCCATCTCTTGTCTGTCATTCTCTCTCTCTCTCTCTTTCTCTCTCTTGTCCTTATCCTTCATAAGTGTATTTCTTCAACTTCTACTTCCTAATTCCCCTCAATCCCTTTTGTTCTTCCTTAATCTTATATACTTCTTAATTTTTCTTTATTTTGCTACTCTTTCTTGTTTTATTTTAGTAAGTTTATTTATTTTTATACATATTGCTTTATGAATCATGTTGGGAGAGAAAAATCAGAACAAAAGGGAAAATCCATGGGAGAGATTAAAAAAACAAACAAAAAAAGAAGTGAAGGTAATATAGTTCTTTTTCTGGTTGCAGAGAGCATTTTCTGTCCAAAGTCTATTGGGATTGCTTTGGATCACTGAACTACGGAGAAAACCTAAGCCTTTCATAGTTGATCATCACACTTTAATGCTGTTATTGTGTACAATGTATTCCTGGTTCTGCTTGTTTCATTTAGCATCAGTTTGTGTAAATATTTTCAGGCCTTTCTATAATCAACTTGTTCATCATTTTTTAGAACTATAATATTCCATTATTTTCATGTACCACAGCTTGTTTAACCATTTCCCAATTGATGGGCATCTACTTATTTTCCAATTCTTTGCTACCACAAAATCTTTGGCTTGACCTTAAAAAACAAACAAACAAACAAACAAAAAAACTATGTCTAGGAAGTTTATAAACTCAGAGTATCTTAGATTATTTAGAGATTAACTCTAAGTATTTAAATATTTCTCAAAAGAAAGGTGTAGTTATTTTCAGACATATATGGAATTCAAGGATTCTTACTGTGATCTCAGACCATAAATGCCTTGCTCTGAATAGTTTCTAACATAGTTATAAAAATAGTCTTGGGATCCAGCAATGATGGAATGAATAGGGGAAAAGATACTCTTTTACAATGGATTGGAGAGCAATATATAGTGAGGATTGATGGTCACTTTCCAGGAAAGCATAACAGTTATTATGAAGCAATTTAAATTCAAAGCAACCATCATACTGTTCAAAGTTGAAAATCAGCAGGAAATTGTATTTGCATTTCTTTATACAATTTAAAATTGCTAGAAAAGGCATTACAGTGAAACCCTTTTATGATACATGAAGGGCAGGGGAAAGAGAAACAAAAATAATATAAGCTTTATTGATTCTACATATTAACTTTTTAGTGCATTTGGTCTTATTTCAAAGAATCATAGAATTCGATCTTTTCAATGGACCACTAATTCAACTCCTTATTTCAATTATCATTTTTTTCCCTAAAGCTTCATGAAAAATGACCATTCAAACTAGCTGATACACTGCCACTGTTGGAGAACTCCCTACCAATGGAATTCGCTACCAATTGAAATGGTAATAAGGAAAAGTGAGTATTGAGATGATAGTGAGTAAAAAATGATATAATAGTAAAAAAATCAATTTTAAAATATATTTTGCATAACTGTAATTGTTAAATTATTTATGTTCAACCAAAATATTTTTTCCTAAAGTATCTATGTTGGTATTACCTTTAACTCTTAATTCTGTATCATTTCACATATCCATTCTGTTGTCAAATCTTCTCATGTCTACATTTGCAACATATATCTTTGTTATAACTTCTTTCAACCAACAAAGTTGCTACCAAAGGATACTATGCAATTATTTGGCTGGGCTGTTGCAAAATAATTCTAGTTGCTTTCCTCACATCGAGTTTTTTCTTACTCCCTTCAGCTGCCAAAATAATTTTCCTAAAGAATAAGTCCAAATCATCCCCTTACTCAAAAAATTCCAGTACTCTGTTATCTTCAGGAGCAAATATAATATTTTTCTGGCATTTAAGACCCTTCAAGATGGCATCTTTCTAACTTTCCATTCTTCTTAAATTTTTGCATCCCTCGTTCTTATAATTTTGCATCCCTCCATGAACTCTGTAATACAATTGATCTTCTTATTACTCCTTAAAAACAAGGCTACTTCTCTAATCCCTATTCCTTTTTTTTTTTTTTTTTTTTTTTTAAGTATTTAATAGTTTTTTAAATGGAGAGATTTACTAAGATCAAATTGAACCATGGTTGGTCCCAAGGCTAAATGAGACTACCATCTCAAAGAATCCAGCAGTAAATGTCTGATACAAGATTCTTTTATAGATTAACTAGAACAATGGCATAATGGAGGAGGTACCTGGATGGGGATGACCTAATAGGGGGAGGCACCTAGGATAACATGATGGAGGGAGGTACTGGAGAGGTTCCTGATATTCTAATGACGTCTAAAATGGATAAAGACCATTATCCCATCAAACATTAAGAGGGAATGATAGCCTAAGGTCTAAGACATAAAACATTTATCCTAACATTAAGAGGGAATGGTTATAACCTGAGGCAGAGTAACTGAATAGGACAATGAGGGAAACTGGGTCAGGACATTAAAAGAGAACTGTGGCAAAACATTCCTCTCTCTCTCTTCTGAATATTCACATCATTGAATTACCTTCCTCTAGAAAGTCTTAGCACCATAATTTTGACTAATCCCATGTGAAGTAAATAAACCAAATAAAAACCAAAATAAAGCTAGAACAATGCAAGGACTAGTCTCTCTCCCAAGTAACCCCAAAGTTAATCAGCCATACACAAAGCTCTTCATTGCAATCATGTCAGGTCCTCTGCAGTTGGGAAGCATATGGATAGTTCACTGTGAGTTAGGTCTGTGGTCATTTGTGACTCAGCCTCTGCTTACAGAGCAGCACTGCTCAAAACAATTGTGCTGCCCATTCAGAGGGGCAACCCATTCTAGGGGAGAAGGGTGAAGCTTGGAGTAGCTCCACCTGTTCCTGTCCAGAGGAACAGACAGGGCTACAGAAAAGATCAGATTTCTGAGCAGATTATGCAGTTAGACCAAGGCAGGCAAACCCCAAACTTTTAGAGGCCCAATATCAAACTGCAAAGTCCTTTTAAGTATGCTGAGATACTAATTAAGGACCTGGGGTAACAGGAGTGGAGAAACAGATCAGAGAGACTGCCAGTCCCAGGACAGGTATTTCTGGTTGTTTCTAAAAAATAATCCCCAAAACTGAGTCTGCCAGGGCAATTCCAACAGAATAAAAGATTTCAAAGTTAAAGCATAACCAGCAAATCAGTCCAGTAAAAATAAGCCTAAGAAAATACACCAGTTTCCCCAATTTCCTATGTCTTCCTCCCTTTTTTTCTTATGGAAAGGAATTATCAAATAACCATTCCACATATAAATCCCAAGAGTGAATCAAAATTCTTATACAGATACATAACAGACTAAAAGTCCCTCAAACATAACAGCAATAGTTTAACAATGTCCATCCCAAGTTTTAAACACAGTAATAGTTTTAACAATTTAACCACTTTCCCACTCCCCCATATCAGTCCAAATTATCATCAGGAGCAGGGGGTGATGGTTTTCTCAAAAACTTCTTCCGGCGGAAGATGGGTGGAGATTCTCAGCCCAGGGAGTGGGATGAGTGTAGTGTTTCCTGCTGACAATGAAAGCTTGATCTAGGTCCCAGAAGCAAATCAAATATATCTGTAATTTGACCAAATTCTTCAGTGGCCAAAATGGAGGTGTCTGCCATCAGGCTGTTGTGGCTAGAAATTGCTCTCTTTCCCAGAGGCTCTGGGAAAAAAATCCAGTAGGGCCCGGCCTCTCCAGGCCAAGATTTCAGATCCAAAGCCACCCTGAGGCCCAAGACAAAGATCAGAAAGTCTCACCTTTAATCCTGCTCATTTTCTAACATCTCTCTGGGGAGCTCCAAAATGTAATGCTGAAGAAACTGAGGCAGGATAGAAATTAGAGAATAATTTAATAATTTATTTGAAAGGGAGAGATTTCCTGGGACCAAATAAATTCATGGTTTGGTCCCAGGGCCGAATGAGACTGTCATCTCAAAGATGCCTCCCCATTCCTTTTCACTGGTTGGATTCCATGTTTCCATCCCTAGAATGCTCTCGCAAATCAACTCTGCCCTCCCCACATCCCTTCTTTTGAGACTTCCTTTCATTTACATCATACAAATCTTGTGTGTACACAATTATTTCTGTTTTGTCATTCCATTACAATATGAACTTCTTGGAGGCAGAGATTGTATTTTTTTATTTTTATTTTTTGCATCTTTAACAGCACTGGCACTATGCTAAATGTTAGGGATATAAAAATTTAAGCACCTAAGAAATAGTATTTATTATTTACTTAAGGAAGAGTCAGGGATAAAAAAAATAGTAGTATTTCTGCCCTTTGAAAATAAGCATAATAAATCTAAACCTTCTTCTACAAGATAACCTTTGAAAACATTTCAAAACAAAATCCATGTGCCTTTTCCTTCAAATATTCTTCTTCTTCTAGGCTTAAAAGCCTTTCTTCAACCAACTTTCATTTGATATGGCTCAAATCCAGACTCAGACATTATCTGTGTCTCTGTGGCAAAGTACTTTAAAAAAAAAAAATATATATATATATATATTTTTTTTTTTTTTCTGCTTCGATTTCCTCTTTTGCAAAATGGAGATAACACAATATGAGATTGTTGTGAAGAGCTAATGAGATAATAACCATAAAGTACTTAGCACAGTGTCTGGCATAGAATAAGTATGATGTATATGCTTCTTCTTCCTCCTCATTCTTCACTTCTTATTCTTCTTTCTCCTTCTCTTTCTACTGCTCTTCTTCCTTTTCTTCTCTTCTTTCTTTTTCTTCTAGACAACACTAAAAACTTTGACTAAATAGAAGACAGAAAGTCCTCTAAATCACAAGGTTCAAGGATCCTTGCATTAATTATATCAGTAGGATAAATGATCTGTAGTCTCAGGAGTCTGTAGAGAGTAAAAGCAGGGTGCAAGGTAAAGCCTGCAGAATCTAAGAAGTCAGTAATGGAGTGAAAATGATTTTCTCCCACTGGAAAAGAAAAGAAATGGTAAACTCCCTTCTTGCCCAGAAAGGTTCTGGACAGCTAGATTAGGGGGAGTAGGGAAGGGGAAAGTAGGGAAGGAAAGGAAAGGAGTTTTGGAGCATACTAGAATCAAGGGGAAAAGGAGAAAGAAAGAATAGTTCTAAAAGTGCTGATGTACCGCACAATAGAGATAGACCCAGACCATCCTTTACAAACTTAGAAAAATGTGAGGATTATATTCCAGAAAAAAATGGATAACATAAACAAAGATTCATAGATGGGACAGTATTAGACATATATGAGATGCTATATAGTTATAGTTGCAACTGATTGTCAAGGAGAGTTATTAATAGTTGGGAAATCAGGGTGGATTTAAATTTAAGTCAACAAGAATTTTATAACAGCTTACTAATTGCCAGACTCTTTTTAATTCTAATTTTAAGTATCACCATCTCTGAAGCCATTGACTTGATTTTGGGCCAGGGAAGGGAGCAATTCAGGAATCATTAGGAAGTGCCCTCTAGTGGCTAATTACGATACTGACACAATTTCATATAAGCAATTCCATATAGTCAACTGGAATAAGACCATTGTGCTTATGGCTCTAATAAAATACCACTTAGTGAGTAATGGAATACTATACTCACTCATAAATTAATTGATACAATAATATATTATCTTTATATGATTTTAGGGAAGGAACATTAGAGCCACAGAGCCCCAAAGCACCAGGGAAGAGGCCACAAGAGTTATGTGTTGTATACATAAGGATGAAAATGAAAAAGTGAATTGATTAATCAAATGATATGCCCAGATAGATCCTTTCTGAAAACAGAGAATGAGGTAGAACAGAAAATAAAGTAGAGGAAAAGAAAAAAAAAAGAAGGAAAAAAGAAAATAAAGAGAAGAAAAATAAAATAGGATAAGAGATAAAAAGAAAGGGGGAATGGAGAAATGGAGACACTGAGAGAAAGAAAAAGAGGGAAAATTATGATCTATAGTATTAAGATCAAATCAACAACATTTTATTGTATTAACATAAGCAGATATAATTTTTTTCTGTAAGATTGGTCATGGCAATATTCCTTTCGTTTTATTGACCTAAACTAAATATGTAGTTGAAAATGACTAAAAAGATGTTGCTATATTTGTTCTGGAGTTCTAATGCTGCTCAATGACCACAATGAAATCTCTCTGAGGTGTCCTTATTTATGAAATGTTTCACTGAAATGTTTTACCACATTGTTTATATTCTGTCATATGTCTGGTTTAATGCCCAGAATTATAGAAGATCTCTTAGCCCTGTGAACATCTCATTTGCTTTAATTCTGGATATACCATAAATTAATCATTCAAATGTTCCATAAATGAGTCACTCAAATTATGTTAAAACTCTTCAACATATCATTTTCCCCTTACTTGCTCATAAAATTAACTATGTAAAAAGCACTTTAACCCCATATTAGCATGCTATTATAAGAAATAGTATCTCAGTCAACATTTCTAAAGTTAAATTCATAATTTTACTCCTAAACCTCCTCTTAGCATCCTTATTTGTTTCATGGCAGCAACCTTCTCTCAGTTACTCAGACTTTAAGTCTTAGAGTCATTTCTTTTAACCCTCACATTTAAATCAATTGACAAGTCTGATTAATTATAATAATAACTCTTTAGTGCAAATGGAGAGGAGAGAAAAAATAGCAAGAGGAATTGTAGTTCAGGCAGAATCCAAAACACTTGTCAACAGATTTGGTGAAGAAGGTACTGTTTTTAATTCTCATTAAATCACTTTATTTCACATGATAAAAATAAAATAGTAACATAACATGCATTTTGAATTTAGCAGAATTAAAATCATTACTTGCCATATAACTAAACAGTTTTTAAAGATCTAAAATATAATAGAAACTTATTTGCCCTTTATTGTAATATCGCAATATTCTTCTAATTCATTCCTAGGCATCCCATCTTTTTCTTTGCCAGTCCATTGTGTACATTAATGTCAAAAGTAATCCTCATAATCTACAGGTGTGATCACATCATACTCAACCTCAGAAACCTCCTGTAGACCCTATTTCAAACTCCCCATCCTCATCTTCAAGTCCCTCTACTTTCCTGTTCCAATATACTTTTTTAGATTATCTAATACTACTTCTTTTCATATAGTCTGTCACTGATTATTTTCCCAGTCTCATCTTGTTTCCTGCCATCTCCATGTACAGAAGCATAAGATCCCATAATGGGAAGTGATTGCATAAGTCATTTCATCTTGCTTCATACCTGAATAGGAATTCCTTCTATATTATTAGATTCTATAATTATTCTATGTTAGATGAAGTGGTTTGTCCAGTTCTGCTCAAAAAAATCTCAATAAGTTTGATCCACTACTTCCTGAGGCAGCTTTTCCCACCTTTACATAATTCTGACTTGTAGGCAATTTCTCCCTTATGTTTAAATTTAAACCTGCCTCTGTAACTCTCCTTATTTCTTCTTTATTCTGCAGTCAAGCAGAACAATCCTAATCCCACTTCCATGACAGGCCTTCTTATAAGTTACAATTGACTCTAGGATACACCATATTGTTAAGGTTTTAAAATCCTTTACAACTTGATCTCTATGTTCTCTTTTCATCACACATTTTTCCATTCCCCATTTCCATTCCATTGCACTACTTTGTCCACAAGTCTGGAATGTGCTTTATATTTAGTTTTGATTCATAGAATTTCTCTGTCTCTCTGTCTGTCTCTTTCTGTCTCTCTTCAAATTTGAGCACCATTTTCTAGATGAAGGCTTGTATGATTCCCTATTATTGTCATGATTCCTTTCAAAGTAACTTAATTATGTTTTTTGTATTTATTTGTTGTTTATTAATAACCAAAAATGATCAAATTTTGAAAAGAAAGGTTTCCCCCCCCACAAGGAAGATATATTAATGTGTATCACACACATCCACCAATGAAAAACAAAAACACAAAATCAAGTTCCACAATGCAATTAATTCTTCACTATATATTGATTTTCCCTACATATGTTTGGGTATGTATATAGATAGATAGATACACACATTATTTATTTATTTATATTTGGGTGTTCAAATAGCACAGTTGTTTGCATCCCAGTCCTAGAGTCAGGACATTCTGAGTCCAAATCTAACATCAAACACTATATGTGTGAATATGAACAAGTCACTTTCACTCTGTTTGCTTCAAGTTTTTTCATCTGTAAAATGAACTGGAGAAGGAAATGGTAAAACATTGTAGCATCTTTGCCAAGAAAATCCTCAATGGGATCAGGAAGAGTTAGACACTACTAACTGACTGAACAATGACAACAAATACTTATATATATTTCTTGTCTTTTCCATTAAAATATAAGTTAACTGGGAGTCTGGATTGTTTTAATCTTCACATTGAATTCTCAATTAAATCTTTATATTGAATACTCTAGCAGAGTACACACACACACACACACACACACACACACACACACACACACACACACAAATGCATTTGTAGTAGAAGTTCAATAAATGCTTACTGATTTGTTAATCAATTGTAATTCTATTGTCAAAGCTCTTCTTCATTTTCATTTGTATGTTTTTCCCCCACTCCATGCTTGGGATAGACTTATTCAATATTTCTCTTTCAATTTAACTCCTAATTTTGGCACTATTTTCCCCCCAATAAAGCTTTTCTTGATTTCTCTAGAAGTAATTACTTTTTACCTCATCAAAACTCTAATCTCTACCATAACTTCTCTTATACACCTATCTTCTAACTTTTAGAAAATTATTCAAATATAAACATTTCCCTCTACAATATTGTAAACTCCATTGAAGAAAGAGAATACTGTATATTATTTTCTGTTTTTGTATATTGTTGCCAGCACAGTCTTCTTTACATAAAAGGTGCTTAATATTTTATATGGTAGTAGGTAGAAAGGGAAACCTGATAATTACCTCATAGTTTATGCTAATAACTGATAATAATTCATAGAGACATTGCTCATATCACCAGTATATTGCATTCTCTGACCAATATCAAATTCAAAGGCATTTCAGATATTAAACATCATAAAATGTATTCCAAAGTTTTAAGATGACTGTCAGGATAAAATTTGTATTTAAATCAGAAATTTTATAGCAATCCCCTAAGAAAAAATGACAATGTTTAAATTTTTAATTTTCTGTAAATATCCACCACATGGATACTTTATATGATAATCTCATTATTGTTGTCACTAAAAGCCCATTCTCTAAAATATCAATCCCAGTAGAGCCACATAGTTGTGAGTTATAGAATGCCATGATATCTGAAACAAAATTCATGAAAACATGAATGGTACCTCTAAAATGTTGTAAAACATTATAATATATGTGCATTTCATGGGAGAAGTGGTATAAAAGCATCAAATGTCTTAGATTAAGAGCAAGAAAAAATATATGAATCATCCCATTTCTATTAAATATAACAATAATATTCTATTAAACATATTATTATAGAATATTAATATGTCATATTTTGTAAGTGTATATTACTCATATATACTTTAAATTAAATGTTAATATATTCTTATAGAATATTAAATATGATCCTATTAACTGAAAAGTTAATAGAACTGAAAAGTTATTAATTGATTTTATTAACTGAAAAGTCACATATTTAAAACTTAATTCTCTCCAGCATCAACTCAATGTTCTACAGAGAAAGCACTTAATAAACATTTGCTGGTATAATATTTTAATATACTAAAATTTAAATACACTTTGTGAGTTTCTTTCAAGCCTAACAAATTACATAGTCAAAGAAATTAAAAATAGAATGTATTGTAAATGTTGTAGTTACATGACTGACTTCATTTAAAAACAAGCCACAAGAAGCAAAAACTGAAATAGGTTATATTTAAGAGAAAATAAGGGGAAATATAATTTAAAATAGAAATGATATTTCTACAATTCAATCAGATAAAAGCAGAGGTGAATAATCTTTGTCAAATAAACAAGATTTTTATTTTGAAAGAAGTTTATTGAAACACCGTAGGTAAAATCCCATTTAAAACTATCAATAGCATTGTCCATTCATTTTACTACTACAGAATTCTGAAAAGCAGACTCAAAACCAAAATCAGATTAGGAGTGATTTAATATTGTGGTGCTATTGTTGTATTTTGGTTGAAATAATCATTATCACATCATTCTAGTTGCATGAAATGTTTACAATTTCTAATATATGCATGCAACAAATAATACTTCTAACTCAGACGTAGCTGAAATATCTACTGTATTAAAAGGTTTTAATTAAAAACTCAATGATTTATAAATCATTGATATATAAAGACATGCCCTCACTTGATAGTATGGCTGTTGTGATACAAAGTGGTTTCCTTTGAATTCTTTCAGTATCTTTGAATAAAGAGAATTCTCTTTCTATCATTGCAAAGTGAATTTTTAATAATTTCCTAATATACAGCAAAGCATAGATATTTAAAAATAAATCATGGCGTCAAAAATTACAATAAATTGAAAAATTCTTTCTAAACTCTTACCAGTTTTAGTAAGTTTTGAGCAATTTGCTCTGTGACAGCTCCATTAATCTTGAACTGGAAAAGAAGTTGTTACTATATTCTGCTCTTCTTCTAAAGTATCCCAGGAAATAGTAGATGCCATAGAAGTCCTCTGGTGAATCAACCACTGGAAAACAAAAACAAGAAAAACAAAAGTAACATTATAATTAATACAATATATTGGGTATTGTTAGATGTTTTATAATATTTTAAATGTACATAAATTTAATATAAGTCAAAGCCTACTATCATATATTATCCTAGATTAAATAAAATTATTCTAAATTAAATCCTAAATATTAAATCAAATAAATAACCTAGATTAAATATTTTAAAAATCAAATATATATATATATATATATATATATATATATATAATTTATATACATATATTATCACAATATCTTGGAGTAGGCATTACTTTCCTTACCAAAAAGTATATTGTTATGATCATAAATTATATATATATATATATATATATATATGTATATATATATATATATATAATTATTACCATTATATATAAGTATGCACATAAATATGCATATATAATTAATACTATTGGCTTATATTAGGCTATCATTTTCTAATACAAAACTATTTTCTGATAATTAAGTTTTTTACATTAGTCTATTAACAATGAAAACATCCAGAAAGTCTGAAAATTGTGAATCAGCTACTCTTTGTTTTCACAGTAAATGAATATATATGTGTGTGTGTGTGTGTATATATATATATATATATATATATATATATATATATATATATGATATATTTAAATTTTCTATTTTTGCTCATTTATTTTATTATAGATACCAAGGGATTTTTTATTGATGTATTTGTCTAAATAACTTTGGTAAGCAAAAGAGAATCTGGGACAATACTTAGAGATGCTTTGATAATTACAGATTTATTAATTAATATGACCTCACTTTGAAGGTAATTTCTCTCTAATAAAGTATAATATTTTAACCATTTGGCTTTTTTATGCTTATTAATGGCATAACTTGGAGTAGATGAAAGTTCTTTGGAAAAACACATAGAAATTGAAGATTTAACAAGAAGGAAAAGTTGAAATAAAAACTAAGATTTATTTTGTAGCAACTCAACTTGAGCCTGATAAATCAATAAATCATGTTCTTTGTAAATCAAGAAATTCCCATTCCTTTAAAATAGACATATGACATCATTTCTTCAAAGCCAGTGTCTTTGACTCTGTGACTTAGAATATACTCTGTCAACTTGACCAGGAATAACATGCTTTCTCTCAGAAGGAACTTATTTTGATTTTTCTGAAGGTTTCTACTATCAATACTATATTAACAAAAATGATGGGTGATGAGAATTATTGAATGAAGAATGGAGAGGAAATGACTAAGAATTTTTTTTAAACTGTGGAGGGTGGGGAAAGAAATTAGTAGACACTTGCTTAGAGAGTTATTAATTACTCGCTTAGCTCTGGCTTCACCCAGACAAATCTTGGAATCTACTCTCTAGGGAACTTTAGTTAAATTTTATTGTTACAGATTCTTAAGGAATCTACACTTCTCCTTTTATACTTTTCCCATTTCTTTCGATAACTATTCCTGTTGAACACTGAATTTGGAGGCATCAGGTCTAGGTTCAGAAACTAGCTTTCCTAGCTTTCAATGGTCTCTTTCTTAGAATTTTCTAATAAGTAATGAGATAACATATGTATTTACACATATGTACAGATATATATGTGTATGTGTGTATATATATATGCATATATATATATATATATGCATATATATATATATATATATAGTGCAAACACACATAATGTACAATAATACTATTATATTTCCTCCTCTACCTAAAACATATGAAGAAAAAGACAGGAACATTACAATTTCTGTGGATAAGAACATGGCATTTGAAAGAAGCCAGTGAACACTCTCAAAATTTCCTACTATTTCAATTGATAGAATATTGACCAAGAGATTCTACTGCAGGGAATAGAGGAAGTAGAGGAAGGGGAGGTGGTTATACTCAAAGGAAGTTAATGATGTCGATAAAAGATCCATGTGCACAGAAATGTTCACAGTTTTATTTGTATTAGCAAAAAACTAGACACTAAATAGATGCCCACTGATTAGGAAATAGCCCTTCAAATTATAGTATATGAGTTTTAAAGAAAAGTATTGCCCTGAGGAATGAAGGTATATAAAGTGATAGAGAGTGAATAAAAAATGGCGATAGGGAAAGACAAAGGAGCGCTTCTGACCAAGTTAGTTTTGTAAATGTAAACAAATACTGTCTCTATGAACCCATGGTATTTGATGAAATTTCATCCCCAGAATTGACTTTAACTTTTGCTGTTTTGTAAAGTAAATCTATTTAAACCTATACACACACACACACACACACACACACACACACACACATGTCATAAGCACTACACTTGTTGCAATGGATAGAGTGTTGAACCTGGAGTTAGGAGGAAGATCTAAGTTAAAATCCAGTCTCAGAAACTTACTAAGTTGTATGATGCAAATCTTACCATATTTGCCTCAGTTTCATCATCTGTAAAATGAGCTGGAGAAGGAAATCACAAACCATTGCTATGTTTTGCCAAGAAAACGATACATGGAATCATGAAGAGTTGGATAAAACCGGGAAAAAAATGAAAATTGCATATACATAACAACTTATGGAATTGGGTAGAAACTGAAAATATTTCTGAAATCCAGTTCAGAAAAAAGTGAAAGAAAAAGATGAACTGCTAATTAAAAAAAAAAAAAATCTTTGAGATGTTTAAAACAAGGTTTTTTTTTTTTTTTAATACTGCCACCTAGTTTTTATTCCCCCCTCCCAAGATGAATATTAAAAACTATACCATTGCAATAATCTTATTTTTATGGAGAATCAATAGTTTCTGGTTGTGACAATTTCTATTCCAGCCTTTCAAGGAACATGAATCAGACACTACGATTTTCTCATATTTCTGACCAATGCTCCAAATAAAACCAGTGACTTTTGAGAAACTAAATACACTTCTGTTGGAGGAAAAAAAGCAAATGAAAGACTTCACTAGGAAATAGAAATAATCTTGTCAATCTATTCATGAAGCTACAAATCTCTTAGATACAAGAAGTAAGAATCAGCAAATTTCAATTGTTGAAGAATAAAAAATATCCTTAGGTGTTTGAGGAGGAGGTGTAGTCTGGGATTCTTCTGCAAAACAGCAAGAATTCAATGGAAAAGGAGAAAGTTAGAAACAGGGAGAGACAAGGGAGGGGGGGAGGGAGGAAGGGAGGGAGGAAAAAAAGAAGGGAGGAAAGGAAAGAGAGAGAGACAGAAACAGAGAGGCAGGGAGAGACAGAGACACAGACAGAAAACCAAAGAGAGACAGGGAAAGAGACAGGGGGGGGGGGGTGAAGAAAGATGAAGACAGCCGCAAAGAGAAAAGTTCAGAGACAGAGCCAGGCAAAGAAAAAAATAGACTGAAAGACACAGAGATGCAGCTCAGACAGAAAGATAAAGATAGATCAATAGGTCCATTGATCAATAGATAGTGAAAGAGTTTGTTAAGTGCTTACTTTATATTAAATACTATTTTAAGTACCTAATAAATAAGCTAGCAAAACTGTAATTACCCTCAAGGAGTTTACATGGTAGTATAGTAAATAGCAAACTTTATTTGGAGTCAGAAAATTACCTTTGAATTCTCTCTTAGACACTTATAGGTTGGGTAGGCAACTCTGGATAAGTTATTTTAAACCTATTTCTGCTTCAGTTTTTTCATTTGTAGAGTGGGGATTATAATAGTACCTACATCACAAAACTGATATGATCAAATGTAGTCATTTGATCCAAGAGTCTTTAAACATTATTACGATTATTATTATGAAGCATTATTATTGGCTTCCCTGGCTCCCTTTTAGTTTCAATTTCCACAAGAAGCCTTTCCCAACCCCTCTTAGTTCTAGTGTCTTCCCTCTATTAATTACTTCCTATTCATCCATGTATATAGCTTGCTCTGTATTTATTGGTTGGCATATTGTCTCTCTCATTAGATTGAAAGCTCCTCGAGGGCAAAGACTTTTTAATCTATTTTTGTATCCCCAGGCTTAGCATAGTGCTTGGTACATAGTAGGCACTTAATAAACACTGTTTGTTTAATATTAATCATGTGACTCTTGACAAATCATGCAGTTTTTTATTTTATTTATTTTTAAAGCTTTTTATTTTCAAAATATATGAATAGATAGTTTTAAGCATTCACCCTTGCAAAACCTTGTGTTCCAATTTTTTTTTCTCCTTCCCTTACCCTTTCCTTAGATGACAAGTAATCCAATATATGTAAAACATGTGATATTCTTCTATACATATTTCCACAGTTATCATGATGCACAAAATTCAGATCAAAAAGGAAAAAAAAATCAAACAAACAACAACAAAAAGTGAAAATACTATGTTGTGATTCACATTCAGTTCCCACAATTCTATCTCTGGGTGCAGATGGCTCTCTCCATCACAAGTCCATTGGAACTGCCTGAATCATCTCACTGTTAAAAAAGGAGCCACATATGTCAGGATTGATCATCATATAATCTTGCTATTGCTGTGTACTGTTGGTTCTATTCACTTTACTTAGCATGAGTTTATAAACATCTCTCCAGACCTTTCTGAAATCATCCTAAATCATGGAGTTGTTGTTTTTTGTTTTTGTTTTTGTTTTTGTTTTGTTTTTTTAATATACCATGTTATAAGATTAGAAACTGCAGAGAAGGTGCTAATTTGTATTGATATAGGAAGTTTCTCCCTAGGACTTTCCTATATACACATAAAATCAGACATCAAGAAAGAGATATATTTATGTAGTATATATTATTGTGTATATAGGTATGAATGCATACACATACACATATATGTGCATGAATGTATATGAATATCTTCCACAATTATGCAGTTGTACACTAATTGGTGGCAGTTAATGGCCCAGTGGATAGAGTGTTTTAGAAGGAGAAAGGAATATCTGTGTTCAAATTCATCCTCAGGCATTTATTAGTTATATGATCATAGGCATGTCATTTAACCTCTATTCACATTAATCCACTGAAGAAGGAAATGACAAAGATACTCCAGTACTTTGCCAAGAAAATCCCCAAGACTCCAGGTCACAAAGAGTCTGACATGTCTCAAAATGACTAAACACCAAGAATATGCTACTAAAAAAAGAATAAGAACTTTTCAGGAAAAGTACTGATAGATATACACAAAGGCAGCAAAGGTCAGGCAGGTAAATATTGAGGTATTATACAAATGTAATGCAAACATTTATACATATATTTTAATTTACATCAGCACATTCTCTGTAACTGTATTTGTTGGCAGGACTTAAACAGCAGTTACTTCTGATTTGTGATCTCTATTCACTTTGGCATGTTGGCTTTTAATATGAATATAGGTGTACATATTTATCAAGGAACCTTAACCTGGAATTCATTAATTTATTTTAAAATATTTTGATAGGTCTATTTCAATATAATTGGTCTCCTTTTTAATTCTTTGTAATTTCCTTTACACATTTGACAAAAAAGATTATATGAAAGTTTTATCAAATTGCCAGATGAGCTTATGCCACTTAAAAATGATTAAGGAACCTATGATATGGATCAATATAAATATTTTTAGACTCAGGTACATAAAGTATGTATATACTGATATCTCTGTTTCCCTTACTTTACAAGGGGGTTTACCAGAGATTGATTTGCATTTTTATGGCGGCAAACAAACCAAAGCATTAAAAAAAACACAGGTAGTAATGTTATTATTTGAATAATTAATACATTCCAGGGGACCTATCAATTAATGTTGGCTGGTAACAAATTCTGTGGAATTATTAGTCACAAAATTCATACCTCCTACATACCTGGACACCCTCCACTCTGACTTACTCCTTTAGCAGCATCTTGATGAGAACAAGGAGTTAAGTAAAATCATTTCTGAAAAGCATCCAGATTATCTCAGCCTCAGAGCTATAATAAGATGTTACATATAGCTGAGTGTGGCCTAGAAGACTGTCTCTGAGACTGCCTTTGTAATTCCCTCTGACAGTGATGAAAGCTCTAAAGGAAGGAATATTAAGGAGGAATTACATAATACATTCGACAACCAATTGTTGGCTTGTTTGCTGTGGATTTAAACACTGCCACAGGCATCTGAGGGCTGGCCACACACTGTGTAAAATGTCACTAGGCTTTTCTGTCTTTCTTGCTGTGCTCCACAGAGCAGAAAATTAATATGAGCACACTTGAGGGAGAGGGGATGTTTGTATAAAAATACTGTTAAATTCCACCCCCCCAAAAGCAAATATAATACTTACAGAATGTGGTCACAATTATGATTTGTAATAGAAGCCATTAAATAGACCCACATTCATTATATCAAACATGTTGCAAATTCCAAATTATTTTAGCACAAATTCCAAAATATATTTTTTGCTTAAAAATTCCTAAACCTAAAAGGTACACTTACACACACACAATGCACATATACACATACATGCACAAAATGAATATTCACACATATATTTGTATTCAAAATACAAAATAACTCAGAGTCCATAAAGAGAATGTTAATTAAACAGTATCAGTAACCCCAAATTTGTGGTTTCTTGCCACAATTTAGTTTGTTTTTTTGCCTTTGTTTGGAAGAATTATTTGTCAACTTAATCTGGCTTTATCATGATTGTCTTTGATATGAAATATAAATTTGATGCTGGAAGGAACTGGGTAATATAATAGCACTATTACCAATACATTTTTATTTTCTTTTCTTTTTCTTTTTGGGTGATCAAATTTTCTTTTTTTGTGAACCTTCTCTATGCTATAGCAATATTGTCAATATAATGCAAGTGACTCAGAGGGCTTTTGCTAGGGTCATGGATTTTGAGATGGAAGGAAATTCAGATGTTTTCTAGTCTAACTTAGCTTTATAAATCACAACTCTGTGACACAGAGAAATTAGATTATTTGTTGAAGGCCACATAGATAAAAGCATTATAAAAGATATGAATTCAGATCTTCTCATTTCAAAACTGTTTTCTTCTTCAAATCCAAGGCTTTTGTCCTATCTAAGAATGTCAAAATTTTCATTTGTAAATATTGTTTACCTCTACAGATGCATTTCAACTTTTTACACGATGTAGCTGGGAAACTAATATGCAAAGTTAGCATAAAATTGTGGGAGACTCTGCAAAGCACCATTTAATCAGATTATCATAAGACATTGAAATGGCATTCAGGTGTCCTATCCCCAAAAGGCTTCATAACCGCAAATGATTTGTAATTAGTGAATTCAGTAAGATGCAACTATTTTAGCTATCAATATAGTATTCTTTTTTACTATTGCTTTTTGCTACCTTCTCTTGCAACACACACACACACACACACACACACACACACACACACACACACACACAAACACAATCATTCTGTAAAGCCACTATATAGTATCTATGACTCAACATCATTATTCTATAAAGAACCATGACCTTTAGAGAATGGTACAAATATTCACTCCTTGCCAATGATTTTTTAATTCAAGATATCAAAAAAGTTAAGAAACTCTAAATATAAATCCCACTGCTTCTAAACCATCATTCAAATGAAATGATGTCAAATGTCAAAGATAATGGATAAGTCAAGGATAAAGACTGAGAAAAAAATATCCAATGAAGAGATCACTAATGTCTTTGAAGAAGTAAATAATATTTTGTTTTGGTGCTTCAAAGATCTATCCTTTCTCAATGTATATATTTGCTATATCATGATCGATTATTACTACTCCCTCTCTTAGTCACTCCATCTCTCAACAGCTGAAAGGCTCAGGAGATATTTAGTCTCTTACATTAGAACAAGACGAGCTTCTGTGGTTGAAAATAAAAGATCCTAGATTGTCTAATTTCTGTTAATTAGCCTCTTTGAATTCATCCAGTCTACTCTTTGATCAACAGAGAAACAGAATCTATTACCAGATTGACTTGAAACCTTTCCCAGTTAACCAAATCTTCCCAAGATTAGACTCTTTTAGTATAGTAGCTGCCCCTTTGGGAACCTAAGTGGAAGTGGCCAATTAGGTCACACAGCTCTTTTCTTTTCTTTTTTTTCTTTTATTCCTTTTTCTTTCCCTTCCCTTTGTCCACATAAGATACCCTTTTGCCAATGCTTGGCCCAAAAGAGTGTAAATTTTGATCACTGAAACCCCACAAAACATTTTGGGGTTGACAGACTGGGATCATGGCTTTCATTGACTGGGATCATGGCTTTGACCAACAATAGATCCCAGATCAAGCACCGCTTGATCATTGTTTGGACAAATAACAACAACAGAGAGTCCAGGGTAACTTTCATATGACATTGAGATATAAGATAATGTTGTACTCTCCAATCATATCTTGATTTTTTTTTACTGGCTTTACTCTACTGGTTTCACTTCTCTATGTGAGTCCAAATCATTGATGTGTATAGGTTACATTATAATTTTTAGAAAGGAAGACTTGCATGTGGATTTTTTCTTTATAACAGCAAAACAATTAAGTATATAAATCCTTTTTTGACTACAATGAGCATTCCAACAGGCTTATTGATGGTCTCCATAATTACTCCCAAGTGTCTCCCAAGTATCATTGTATACCAAGAACTTTTTAGGTTTTTCCCAAAAATAGAATTAGCATTTTGGCAATAATTTTGGTAAGAATCACTTTTTTAATCGCTTCTGTTTAAATGCTGCTCCCTGATACAGGAGTTCCAAAATTATAGTAAGCCTTATATTCAATAATCTCCAGGAAGAGAAAGCTTAAATTTTTAGTTATTTACATAGTACATCAAGATGCAATTGACAGCTGACCGTAGCCTCTCTGTTCCTCATCCCAGAAGATTCTTTCAATTTTATCAAGGCTCTCCTGCTGGGTTTGGAACAGCGGATCAAAAGTCTTTTATTGACATTCCACTATAGCTGACAAATTTCAAGTGACCTGAAGTTGTGACACCTTCTCAGTAGAGTTATTACAACCACTTTAAGACTTAGTCTCATGTAGAGAAGAACAACAATAATGTAATCGGAGTCTTCCAACAGTCTGTGACCTCTATGTGATTAATAGTTTCAAGGGTTTTTTCCTTCTTTCACAAAATATGATATCTTCAAGGTCTCTTGCTCTTGGTTGCAATTACAATGAGCAAACGTGCTTTAAAACAATATTGTCCAAAGCTTCAATATCTCTTACCATTACTTTTCAATAATATTTATTTTAATATTTCAACAATATGTGATTTTGCAATTTGGAGTCTATACCATGTAAGAAGAAAATGTAGATATCATTTTGGGGAAAATAAAGCATTGTGGTATGATTTATGGAGTGCTAGCTATAGAGCCAGGAAGCCTAGGGATATGCTGTGTAACTGTGGGTGAGTTATTTAGTCTCTCAGTGATTTGGGTAACTCTAGAAGATTATATGTTGCAGAAGAGCTGATAAAATCCAATACCGGAGGCAGTAGTTGTACTATAGGATCTCTCTGAGGGAAATCTACAAACTGAAGAAATCTTAAAATATTTATACTTTGAATTTTGAGAATTCTTTCCCCCCAGAATCTCATTAAACTCACTTTAAACTGCTTACTGAATATATTGATCATACAGAGGAAAAAACCTGAATTAGACACTTGAGTTCTAATTCCAGATGGCTCAAATACTCACTAATTGTGTGATCATGGATAGGCCACACGTTTTCTGAGCCTCAGTTTCTTCCTATGTAGAATTAACAGAATTGTATAATGTTCTCTCAAAGCCCATATTGATCTGAATAAGAAATTGTTTTATAATATCCTTAATAAAATATCAAACTGAGATAAGAGCCAGCACCTTTCAGGGGCAGCCTATTCTACTTTCATCCAGTTGTAATCAAAAGAAAGGCTTTTTTTCCCTAAAACCAAAGCCAAAATCAGTTAATAAAACAATACATAAACACTAATAATCACCTATTAGCACTATGCTCACCACTGGGAATAAAAAACCAAAAATTTAACAATCCTTGACCTCAAGTAGCTTGAAATATCTTTGGCAAAATAAGACAAAGTACATAGAATATATATATATATATCTCCAAGGAAAATACAGAACATTTTTGAGAAGCTCTAGAAGTAACGGGGGAATTAGGAAGATGTAGGAGACACCTTAATAATTTTTTTTCTGATTCTGCTTTCTGGCCTAAGTGTAAAACTAATTCCTCTTTCATATGACATCTCTCAAATACCTTAGGACAGTTACCTGTCTTCAATACACTCTCCCCATCAATTCTTCTCTTCTCTAGACTAAATATCCACAGTTCCTTCAGCTTTCTCAACATCTTAGTGCATAAATTCTTGCTTATCAATATCTTCTATATAAAAAGTGTCAACATGTAATTTAATATTATAGAAGTGATCTAATCAGGGTAAACTACAGAATGAACATCATTTCCCCTTTTTGGAAAACTTTGCCACTTTGAGTGAAGCCTAGATATTTGTATTTATGGTATCTTATTGAAAAATTTGGGTTACATATTTGATCATAAGTTTTTGCAAGCTTCTGGATTTCTTTCTCCATTAGAATATGTTATGCTTTAATAATCTAGTGACTGACAAACCCAAAGACCCCAACTTTTAGAATAAGAATTCACTGTTTGACAAAAACTGCTGGGAAAATTGGAAATTAGTATGGCATAAACTAGGCACTGACCCACTCTTAACACCATAAAACAAGATAAGGTCAAAATGGGTTCATGACCTAGGCATAAAGAATGAGATTATAGACAAATTAGAAGAACATAGAATAGTTTACCTCTCAGACCTGTGTCAGAGGAAGGAATTTATGACCAAAGAAGAACTAGAGATCATTATTGATCACAAAATAGAAAATTTTGATTATATCAAATTGAAAAGTTTTTGTACAAACAAGATTAGACAAAATTAGAAGGGAAGCAATAAACTGGGAAAATATTTTTACAGTCAAAGCTTCTGATAAAGGTCTCATTTCCAAAATATACAGAGAATTGACTCTAATATATAAGAAATCAAGCCATTTTCCAATTGATAAATGATCAAACATCATCAAATGGACCAAACATACAGACAATTCTCAGACGACGAAATTGAAACTATTTCTAGCCATATGAAAAGATGCTCCAAGTCATTATTAATTAGAGAAATGCAAATTAAGACAACTCTGAGATAATACTACAAACCTGTCAGATTGGCTAAAATGGCAGGGAAAGATAATGCGGAATATTGGAGGGGATGTGGGAAAATTGGGACACTGATACATTGTTGGTGGGATTGTGAATACATCCAGCCATTCTGGAGAGCAATCTGGAACTATGCTCAAAAAGTTATCAAATTGTGCATACCCTTTGATCCAGCAGTGTTGCTACTGAGTTTGTATCCCAAAGAGATCTTAAAGAAGGGAAAGGGACCTGTATGTGCCAAAATGTTTGTGGCAGCCCTTTTTGTGGTGGCCAGAAACTGGAAACTTACTGGATGTCTATCAATCGGAAAATGGCTGAATAAATTGTGTTATATGAATGTTATGGAAAATTATTGTTCTGTAAGAAATGACCAACAGGATGATTTCAGAAAGGCTTGGAGAGACTTACATGAACTGATGCTAAATGAAATGAGCAGGACCAAGAGATCATTATATACTTCAACAACAGCACTATATGATGATCAATTCTGATGGATGTGGCCATCTTCAACAATTAAATGAAAACAAATCAGTTCCAATAGAGCAGTAATGAACTGAACCAGCTACACCCAGCAAAAGAACTCTGGAAAATGAGTGTGGACCACTACATAGAATTCCCAATCCCTCTATTTTTGTCCGCCTGCATTATTATATATTATTATATGTTCAGTGACATGCCAAACAAACTAACCAAAAATTATTTTATAGAACTAGAAAAAGTATAACAAAATTCATCTGGAAGAAAAAAAGGTCAAGAGTATCAAGGAAATTAATGAAAAAAAAAATACAAAAGATGGTAGTTTAGCAGTACCCCATCTAAAAAACTATATTATAAAGCAGCAGTCATTAAAACCATTTGGTACTGGCTAATGAATAGAGAGGTGGATCAGTGGAATATATTAGATACACATGGCACAATGATAAGGTTATAGTCATCTAGTAGTTGATAAAACCCCAAACTCTAATTTTTGGTATAAGAACTCACTATTTCACAAAATTTGCTTGGAAACATGGAAAATAATATGTCAGAAATCATAAAGGAAGGAAAAGGACCCACATGTGCAAAAATGTTTGTAGTAGGTTTTTGTGTGTTTTTTTTTTTTTTTTTTGTGGTAGCAAAGAATTGAAAATTGAAGCCCATCAATTGGGAAGTGGTTGAACAAGCTGTAGTACATGAAGTCATTTTTCTATAAAAAATTATGAACAGTATGATTTTAGAAAAGCCTGGAAAGATTTACATGAACTGATGCTGAGTGAAACAAGCAGAACCAAGAATACATTGTACACAATAACAGCAAGAATGTGCAATGATCAACTATGAAAGACTTGGTTCTTTTTAGTGATTCTACGATCCAAGACAATCCCAATAGACTTTGGATAGTAAATGCCATCTGCATCCAGAAGAAAAAAAAAAAAACACAAAAAAATCCCTCAAAAAACCCACTATGGAGATTGAATGTAAATCAACACATGCTATGATGGCTTCTTTTTTTTTTTTCTCCCATGATTTTCTTTTGTTCTGATCTTTGTCTCCCAACATGATTCATAAAGCAATGTGTATAAAAAAAGCAGCCTTCCCTTTTTACAAACAAAGGATTATCTTCCAGAGTGGAATGTGATATGTTTCACCAAACACAATCAAACTATATTAATGATTGATTCAACTGTTTTCAGGAAATGAATGTGATTACTTTGTGAAGGAGCAAATTTATGTATTTGTTGAAATATGTCTGTTATAGAAAAAAACAATTTATCAATAAATTTAAAAATAAATGAATAACTTAAAATGTTTAATGGGTTATAAGGAGTATGTTGAGGAAAATATTCAGTTCATCAAGCTCACAAAATTGTGCTTCCTGAAAAAGGTGAGGCTCAATAAGTATTTTGAATGTTAGAAGTAAAGTTAATTAGCAAATGGGAAGGTCAGTCATCAGCAAATAAGCACTTATGAAGTACTACATGGTAGCCACTGTATTAAATTCTGGGGTTACAAAGAAATGTTTAAAAAAAAACATACTCACCCCTAGGAGCTCACATTTAAATGGAAAAGATAAACATGTATATAACCAGGTATGTGCATAATATGGACTGGGTATATGATAAATAATCTCAAACGGGAAGAAATAAGCAGGGGAATGGGGAAATATTTCTATTCAGAAGGTGAGTTTTAAACTAAATCAGAAAGAAATTCAGCGAAACAAAGAGGTGGAGGCAAGGAAGAAAAAGTAGCAGTGCAAAGCCACAGAGATTGGAGATGAATTGCTATGAGTGGAAACAAAAGCAGGCTGATATACCAAATATGATTTTGCCATAGAAAAAAGCAAGGGGTTCAATAAAAAAGTCAGTATCAAAAAAAATCATAGCTGAAAAGAAAAATAAGGAAGGGGTTAAACAGATATAAACTCAGGAAAAAAACAATTAAGGTATTCTGGCAGAGGCCTTGAAAAAGAAAATAAATGAAAAATTTTATGTAAAGGTTGTTTGTTGTCAGAACACAATTGCTCAAGGATATTAAAAAAATAGCAGAACATATGTACTCTGGACCTCAATGGAGAAGACTGGAGGCTAGGAGAAAAAATTATAGAGCATGAACTGAGACAAAGAAGGAAAGTAAATTGCTTCCAAGTTGTACATTAAACCTTGATGGCACCAAGAATAATGAATACATAGGCTTTTCAACTTTTGCTCTAATTTTTAACAACTTAGAATTGAATTCATTGAAAAAAACTCATACGGATGTTCATATGCATAACTATCAAAACTAGATACTATAAAATAAAAATAAGATGATAATAAGTGGTTTTAAAAAGTAAGGTAACAAACATATTTTAGCATATTAAATATATGACAAATTATTCTTTTTTGTGGCTATTGAGTTATTTTTCAGTGATATCTGATTCTCTCCCCCCCATTTTTTTTTTTGTTTTGTTTTTGTTTTGTCTTTACAAGGTACTAGAGTGGCTTGCCATTTCTTTCTTCAGGTCATTTTACAGATGAGTAAACTGAGACAAATTAAGTGACTTGCCCAGGTTCACATAGGTAATAAGTGTTGAAATTTGAATTTGTCTTCTTGATTACAGGTCCAGCATCCTATCCACCCCACTATCTAGATGCTCCCAAATTACAATATTGATTATAAAAACAGAAATTACTTCTGAACATTAAATGGTGCTTCAGGGACCTAGTTGGCAGTAGAAACCTATAATGTGAAAGTAAAATATTCTTTGTTAAGTAAGCAGTTGGCACACAGATCAAAAATATTATTAACTTTAAAACCTACTTTTCATTTTCTTTGTACTCTATAGTAAACATTTTATATTTATTTATATTACTCATTTAATAAAATATTACAATAGTTATCTCATAGCTTTTGGTTAACAACCATATTTTAATTCAATGATCTTGAAAAAGTAGCCAGAGTTTTCAAAAATTTGGAAAGTTAAAGTTGACTCTTTACTTTCAAAATTATTTGGATATTTTGATAGCTCTTTATTTCTTTTTGGTTGTTGCCACATAAAATATTTCACCTTTATTATGCTCTTCTCTGAGGTAAATTTATTTAAAGGATGTTTCAAATTGAAACATATTACAGCATTTTTTGACAATGTGTTGCTTTTAAGATCTTGGTCGAAATGATTTACCTTGAACATTGCCAAAATGATATAGATATATCCTTATCTTGCTCAATTCAATCTGTGGAAAAAATATGCTACCAAATTGGTGTTGGATCTGGATCTGTTGCCCAGTTTCCTAATATAAATAATGTTAATAATAATGCAAAGATTTTGAATTTATAAAAAAAAAGGCTAATTCATCTACAACTATGGTTTTGTTTCAATCAATTTCGGTCATGTCCAAACTTTTGTGGCCCTATCTGACATTTTCTTGGCAAAGACCTGGAATGGAATCATTTCCCTTCTCTAATTCATTTTACAGGTGGGAAAACTGAGGCAGACAGGATTAATTGACCTGCTCAAAATCACCTAGCCAGTAAGTGTCTGACACTAACTTTGAGCTCAGGAAGATGGGTCTTCTTGACCTCAGACTGACAGAATAATAATTGAAGGCTTTGGCAGCATGGATGGATGTCCCTAAGATGGATAATTTGAATAGAGTTCCCTGATTTTCCTTAAATATCTGTGAAGATCATTCACTTTGAAAGATAAAAGCATTAAGGATTCAAAAGCACATTTCACTCATTTCTTGAAGCTATATTCCAAAGGTTAATACAATGCCAATTACATAGGCCATAATTCAAACATTAAGCATTCATAATAATTATATGAAATCTGAAAGCAAGACAATCTCATGGATAAGACGAATTGACCTTTTCCTTTTTTATTAATATTAAAATTTTATGGGGTCATCCAAGAAATTTCTCTTGGTAAAATAAAAATAAAATAAAATAACCAACGTAATATACATTCTCAAGTCTTCTCCACTCCTTCACGTTGTAGTTGTCAAAGTAATGAAAACTGTGTTAATCAATTGAAGGAGCATTTTCTTCACTGACCTAAATTATAAAAGAATAGCTTCAAGACTATCCAGGAAACTAATTTCAAATACTGATTAAGTCTAGTGCATATAATAACTAGTTCTTCAGAAGAAGCATTATAGATGCATTAATGAAGCTGCCACAAGACAATTAGTATTAGCTGCCACATCAATTTTGAAACCTTTTTTTAAAATGTCTTCTTGGCAGGGTCAAATCTTAAATTCATTCTATGCAATGTTTCTGGTAGTTAAAAATACTCACCCATTATTGTCACTTTCCAATCATTTAAAATTCTATGACACATGAATAGTTAATCTTTAACAAGTTTTCATTATTTATTTTTCATTAAACATACCAAGAATTTAGCTACTCTTTCTCTAATAAACACTTTAAAATGTTAGCAGTTTGTCAAGACAAGCCAGTTTTCCAATATTTTATTGACCAAGAGTGTACCTAAATGGGGTAAAATTAACTTCTTCATTAACTTAGATGCTTCTCAACAAATCATTACTCCAATATTTAGTTACTGGTAAAGTTAGTTAACTCAAATAAGTGCCTCTATCTCACTCATTCTCATTATTCGCTCATCTTGAGTCCCTTATTAAATTAGTAGAGACACTTTACTTTTTCATTACTCCTTCCCCATAAAAAAAGCTCAGGCTACTCTCTAATGAATCTTTCTAATAATTATAGCATCCTCATGAAAGATGATATCTGTGAACAAATTTCAATGCTTTTGTGAGCAAATTATATTTAAAATGAAATAAAGTCCCCATCATTTATGACTGAATTTTGCAAATATTATTGTAAAAACTATTGATCAACACTGGAAAAAAATAAGAAAAGTAACAACCTATTTGCAATGAGCAAATTATATAAGTTTTATGTGTGTAGAATAATACAACATTTAAGGTTTCATTTTATGTAGCATATTTTATAAAAATATTGTTATATTTCAATTATTATTTATATCTATGCCAAAAGATGATTTTGGGAATGAATGGTAAATTTGAACTTATCCTTCTTACTAGAAATCTAGGGCAACAATTTTTGAACTTTTAAGTCTCAGGATCTCCTTAAACTTTTAAAAACTAAGCAATCCAAAAAGCTTTGGTTTAGCTACATTTATCATATTAGAACTTAAAATATAAATTAAAATATATTTGCTAATTTATTTAAAATACCAACAATTATTTACTTACTGATGTGAATAACATATTTTATGAAATAATTATTTTCCAAAACATAGAAAATATTAAAATGATGACATTGTTTTACATATTTTTAAAATTCCTTTAATATTTTTGTAGAAGAAAGTTGATTTTTTCAAATCTAAATTGAAATTGTTTTCATTAAAAATTTTGGTCTCAAACAATTATGTGGTTTAAAAGAGAGAAGCATTTTAGAGGCAAATAATGTCTTGGTATTATTATTAAAATAATTTTAACCTCATGAAGAACCAAAAAGATATTAGTATTGGTGACCTTCATAGGTGTATAGATAATACTTTGAGAATATTGATTGAAGGCAATAGGTACTTGTAACAGGCAAAAAAAAATACAAGAATGTTTATAGAAGTATAGAATTGGTACACTGCTCTTTATTCTGTAGCCTTTGAAATAGAGACTTCTTTGACCATCACCCAATGGGTAGATTTTTCATTGGATATTATTGTATCTGGGTTTGCTAATTGCCACATGAGTATACGATGTTTTATCATATAGCTACTAATGTTTAGAGATTGTTAGTTTACCATGAGATAGGTATAATTTGGATTATGAACTATGTTGGCCACTATTGCCACAGTTGTCAGCAACTATTGCTAGAAACAACCCTAGAGAGACAAATCACATATCCCAGAGTCCTGGAGCAGAGGTGGGAAATGGAGCAGAAGTGAGAGAGGAAATGTCTCCAAGTCAGCAGCTATTTAGTATTTTATCAGTCATTAGACAGGAAGAAATATCTGTAGCCTCCCTTCCATTACTTTGGGTAGAGTCCTAGGTCCAGAGCTGGAGTCCTAGAATACACCTCTTCTTTTATTACTTTCCCAAAAGCTGTGGATGAATATACTTTGGGAATGTCCTACTGTCATACTGATGAATTGGGAGTCAAGAATATATTATGGAAGATGAATTTCAAGTGTGTAACTCCATAGAGAGTACCTGACATTTTCCCTTACTTTTTCCTTATATTTAATAAATTATGTGAACACATTATGGTGGGTACCTGAATCCTATGTTTATATAATTTCATAACCAGAAAGAGGAAAGATTAGGGATATGAAAGTTTAGATTTCATATTTCCAACATTTTGAGCAATTTTCCATATCATTCTCATTTCATACTTAGTCTAGCAGCTTGAAGTTGTGCATTGTGACAGCAAGCAAGCAGATTAGTCATTTCCAGGCTGAATTCCCTTAGGTGACCAGGTGTGATGTGATTGCCTTTTGGGAGGCTTTCCTTTGAGTGTGCCAGAAAAGAATGGAGGTAGCTAAAGGGATGGCAGCTTAATAAGAAGAAAGTCAGCTGGTGTAAAACTCAGATATTTATATACCCTGACTGGATAATTAATATATCACTTTGCTGTCATCCTAGAGACTTAAGGAAGACAGCCCATGGATCTATTTGGATTGCTGAACAGAATCATAGACCTTTATTAGGCCACAAATGGAACAATAAGGTATATTTATCATGATTATAATAGTAATAATGATCATAATCACACTAGCTAGAATTTATATAGCACTTTAATGTTTGGAAAGCTTTTAACAAATATCTTACTTTAACCCCTTTATTACTGTGATAGTATTTCCCCTATTTCACAGATGAGGAAACTGAAGCAAAGAGCAGTTAAATGAGTTGGTGTTTATATAGGATTACATAGCACTATATAATAAATGTCTCATATCAGATTTAAACTGAGGTCTTACTATATGTCTAATTTTAGCATCACATTAGTTTCTAGATTTAAGTGTCACATTTTTTCTCTCTATCTTTACTAGACAAGAAAGGCAAATATAGTTAAGTAAAGTCAGTCAGAAAGCATTAATAAGCACCTCTTATTAATTAATAAGCACAGGATTAAATGACTTTCCTAGGTCACACAGTTTGTAACTGTCTAGGGATAGATTTGAACTTGAGAAGATGAGTTTCCTGATACCTGGCTGAGTGCTTAGTACTCTCTGTATTAAGTGCTAGGGATACAAACAAAAATCAAATACATTCCTTGATCTCAAGGCACTCATATCCAAGGAGAAAGAGAACATGCAAACAACTATGTACTAACTATGTACAGGATAAATTGGAAATGATCAGCAAAGGCACTAGAACTAAATGATAGAATATTAAGGCTTGGAGTCAGGCAGAATATGTCAAGTCAGGGATGTCTCAGACACTCAATAAGCCATCCAACCTCTTTGAACTTAAGGTAGCCATCCAAGACTTTCTTACTAAGAAGTTATTAGAGGAGGAATTTTCCAAAATAGCCTTCTATAATAAAAACAAAATCAGATTGCAGTATTGCCTTATTTTGGCCTAAGGCATTACCTAATGTGGTAATTAATACAATTATAATCCATATGTAAATGTAAAATAAACAGAAGCCTATTTTCTTTAACTGGGGTAGAGTGTGGCTGTCATTTATCAGTGCTCCTGGAGCAGCTAGATGGTCAAATGGAGGGGCAACTAGATCGTCAAGTGGATAACATACTAGCCCTAAAGTCAGGGGGCCCTGAGTTCAAATTTGACCTCAGACACTTAACACTAACTAACTGTGTGACCCTGGGCAAGTCACTTAACCCTAATTGCTTCACCACCACCCCTCAAATAATAATAATAACAATTCAACAGTGTTGAATTCACTTGGAGAGTTGAGCCATAAATTAGTTTGTCATACTAATTTTGACCAAGAAATGTATGTCACTGATAACCAAGATATATAGTAGATCAGTACTGGTGAGATGGCTGCCTTAGTTTCAATTAACAGTACATATTTTAAGTATGTAAATTGCCACAGATCACATCTTCCAAAGAAAGAACAGGAATGAGTGAATGACAACTAGACTATAAAGAAAAAAGACCTGATTTGCATATTCAAAAGATGGAATATTATTTGAAATGAAAGCAATTCTCTAATCTGTGCTTATAAGATATACATTTTTGATAGTTATCTATAACTTTGAAGAAGAATGCCAAATATAGTTGGTGGTACTGGATTCAAGCTCATGACCCTGGCCTCATTAGGTTTATAGTTTAATTAAGTAATCACAAATATGTAAATTTAATTCATGCCTAATACATTCTCTTTGGATTGGGACATTTTACTGAATTATTAATGATATTCATTTTCTCTATGTTATCAGTTTACCCAAAGGTATGGTTTTGATTTGACTAGTCATACATCCACTTAAAAATTACATTTCCTTTAGGATTTAACCATGTTACCAATTCTCTCCTACACTACTTCAAAAGACAAAATAGAACAATGTTAACTTATTTTGTGATGCAATGGAAAAAGGAATTGGACTTAGAGGCTGAAGGTCTAGATAAATTGTAGATTAATATAGAAACAGTTTTTTTTTTTAAATTTATAAAGCTAATTTCAATTTAATTAAATTTTATTTTTAAAATCAACACATTTTTTCTCTCCTTCACACAACTTGCCATTACAAAAGGGAAAAAAAAAGAACAAGAAGCTTCATGCAACCAATATTCATAGTTAAACAAAACAAATCCATACATTGGCCATAACAATTTATTCCCTATTCTGCATATTAAGCATTCTTTTTCATCGACCCTCTAGAGTTGTGGTTGGTTATCATGTTGATCAGAATTCTCCAAAGTTGTTCATTTCTACACTGCTGTGATGAGTTGTTCTCCTGGCTCTTCTTAGTTTCTTCTGCATCAATTCATAGAATCTTTCTAAATTTCTCTAAAACTATTTCATCATTTGTCACCATGGCTTCCCCAGTTATTCAATACTCCCCTAGGTATTTTCCCTGACAAAAAAAAGCTGCTATAAATATATTTAGATATTTATGGTCTTTTCTTATTCTTTTAATATCTTCGAGTATAGGACTAGTACCATTATCACTGTATCAGAAGGTATGAACAATGTAGTAACATTAGACATATAGTTCTAAATTACTCTATAGAATTTAGTTATTTTTCTACCAACAGTGAATTAATGGTTGTTTTCCCATAATCCCTCCATAATTTGTCATTTTCTGTTTTCATCAACTTTGCCAATTATGGGTGTGAGGTAAAACTTCTGAGGGGATTTTATTTGCATTCCTCTAAGAGTTATACATCTATTTGGAGTTTGATTTATGATCATTTTGATGATTGTTACTGTATGGTGCAGTACAAGATATAGTAATGGCAAGTTCTCCTTCCTTCCTACTTTTCTCCATTATTTTCTTTGATTTAGATCAGTAAAGTTTCAGGATGTAAAATAAATCTACATAAATTATCATCATTTCTCTGTTTTCCAATATAACTCAGCAGGAAGAGATAGAGAAATTACATTATAATGACAGAATGTAGAAAACACGCTACCAAGAGACACACAGGAAATACATGAGTACAAGTACAAAACATCCTTTACTGAAATAAAGACAGAGTTAGATCCCTGGGGAAATAAATATCTTTAAAAATTTTAATAATAGCTTTTTATTTTCAAAACACATGCAAAGATAGTTTTCAACATTAACCCTTGCAAAACCTTGTGCTCCAAATTTTTCTCTTTACCATCCCTGTCTCTTAAACAGCAAGTAATTCAATTTAGGTTAAACATGTACAGTTCTTCTAAACACATTTCCACATTTATCATGCTGTACAAGAAAAATCAGATCAAAAAGGGAAAAATGAGAAAGGAAAAAAAAAAAGCAAGCAAACAACAAGAAAAAAGTGAAAATACTATGTTGTGATCTATATTCAGTTCCCATTGTTGTTGTTTTTTTGATATAGATGACCCTACCAAAAATCTATTGAAATTGGTTTGGATAATCTCATTTTTTAAAAGAGTCAAACTGGAAAAATATTAATTGCTTATGGTAGTCCAATCAAGATAAATTTTAAATGAATTTTTTACCTATTTCAATTTGCTTATTTGGTGACTACTCAAACCACCAAATTATTTCTTCATAGTGTTACAAAAATAATGACAAAATTCATCAGGAGGAAAAAAAAAGGTTATACATTTTAATTTAATATGAAATGGTTTATTCAGGGGATACTATAAATATTAAAATTACAAAGTACTTATTCTCAGTTGGTTTATATTCCATAGAGAAAATTACATGTATATAAATATATTTAAATAGGTTATAAAAATGCCTCCATGCTAATTTAAGGGAGAGGTACCAGCAGCTGAGCAGTAGTAAGGAAGGTTTCATGAAGGATGTACAAGTACAGAGAATGGAAGAGATATTGTGTTAGTAGAATTGGATTATATCACTTATGTGTATGTTTGCATATATAATTAAAATATGATGAATCAAGAGTTGATGATAGCTGCTAGATTGTGAACTCAAATGAATGATGTTGTGTCTGGAAAGAAATAAGTTAAATTATGGAAAACACCTTGACAAAAATATATTGAATTCTATTTTGAACATGTAGATTTTGAAATGCCTTTGGGCCATCCAATTAGAAATTTCCAATGTTTTGACAAGAAAATCCTTCATGCAGAAGATTTAATGCTTCTTTGGGTTCTTTTTTTTTTCATGTTGAGGACATATAATTTGGATCATAAATCTCTTTTGTCTCAGTTATACTGACTAAAATCAGCTTACTTTTAGAATCACACTTATACTTAATAATGTCTTTTCTACCCATTCCCTGAGTGTGAGGGTTGGTAATTTTTTTTGGTAATCATTTTTTTACTCAAACCGTGTATCTTTCTATTATCTCTAGAGTTATTTGTATATGAAATTCTCCTAGATAATTGTGTTCTATTCTTTTATGTGATTCAGTTTCACCATGAGAATACTAGTGCCAGTAATGTGGCAAACTGTTTAGGGATCACTAAAATAAAAAGATGTTATTTGTTGTTATGTTCTTCCCTAGAGTGGATTTTCTGACTGAATGTCTAGTGTCTCTCAGCAAGAAAGAAGCCACAGTAATGCTAAGTACAAGCCTTTTATTCCTCAGTTAAGCTCTGGCTCTCTGCCTCCTTCCTACATTTTAACATCTATTTCCAAGAAACCCAATTTCAGGTCTTCCAGTGACCTGGACATGACATCAATTCACACAGACTTCTTTCTTTGACGAAAACAACAAAGGAGTGGGAAACTTCACTGAGAATGTTAAAGGTAAAAGAGAGAGGATAAAAGAGCAAACCTGTTAAGGATACAGGAGAACAAAATATTCTCTCCATAGAGGAAGCAGGAAAGATAAAAGTATTGATACTTTGACCTTCATTTGGCTTTCAATGTTAAAGTAAATGCATATGCATTTTTATTTAAATAAGATAATTCTCATATTCCACAGAAAAATAAATGACTCACCACTATATTAAAAAACATTACTCTCTCCTCTTTCAGTGTTCCAAGAATATTCATCATCCTTGTTGCTTCTATTTTTAATTACAAAAATTGTAATCTTTTACTCTTCTACAGTTTTTATAGATATAAATTTCTTTCCATTAGAAATAAAAATGATGGCAAGATAACATGGACATTAATGTTCCTGGTTGTAGGTAAGAATTATGAACTTGACAGACTATGTTTGATATTCCTGATGTATCACATTTTTTTGCTACTTTTATCCTACAGGCACTCATGGGGGTCCTCTCAGAGTCACTGTAAAGAAAGGAGGCATCTTTGTTATCCTTTGGGGGTGTTTACATAGCTTCAGATTATTAACTAGCTTTGCTTATTTGCATTTCTTAGAATACTGAGTCTTTGTTTTTCTTACTTTAGGGTCAGAAGGTGGCACAGATGTAGTTATTTAGCAAGTTGGTGATGAATAAGGAACTATTTTAAGGATGTAATTTTTGACACTCATAGGATTAAAGATCTTGAACTGTCTTGGTGGATTAGTACCTGGGAGTGTTGTTTGACAACAAGGATCACTTTATTAATTTAATGTGCCTCCAAGTTTAAAATGTACAGGAAAAAAGAGAAATTGAATAGTAACTGTCTTAAAAGTGATGGGAAAGGCATACAATAAAATTATTTTCATTTTTGAGTCAGATGTGAGTTGGATTTATAAGCATGAGGGTGTTAACTAAAGAGATAATGTAATAATAGGCTCTTAGATAGAAATATATTGTGGATATGACAAAGGCTGTGAAATATATATTCCTGAAAATTTTTGTTGTTAATCAAGAGGACTTTAATGTGAAAATGGGTTGAAAGTTGAAGCTAAATAAACAAAATGTATTAAAAAAAGACATGTGAATAAGAATACAGATGAGTTTGCTCAATAACTCATGTAAAATATTCAAAATAAGGAACAATAAGCAATTAGTTCAGATATTGTATGAAGCACTAAACAACAAAAAAGAACAACTTTTGACCTCAAGTAGCTTACATTCTAATGGGGGAAACAATATTGAAAAATTATACATAAGAGATGCATCTTTTTTTTTTAATTAAAGCTTTTTCCCAGAACATATGCATGGATAATTTTCAACATTCACCTTTGCTAACCTTGCCACCCAAAGTTTTATTTTTTCCTCAGTTCCCTCCAATCCATCCTCTGGATAGCAAGTAATCCAATAAATATTAAACATATGCAATTCTTTTATAAATTATTTCCACATTTATCATGTTGCACAAGAAAAATAAGATCCAAAAGTAAAAAAAAGAGAGAGAGAGAAAATAAATGCAAGCAAACAACAACAAAGAGAGTGAAAACCATATTGTGGTCCACACTCAGTACCCACAGTCCTCTCTCTGGATGCAAATGGCTCTCTTCATCACAAGATAATTGGAACTGGCCTGAACCATCTCATTGTTGAAAAGAGACACATCCATCAGAATTGATCATTGTATAATCTTGCTGTTGCCATGTACAATGATCTCCTGGTTCTGCTTATTTCACTCAGTATCAGTTCATGTAAGTCTTTCCAGGCCTTCCTAAAATTATCCTCCTGATCGTTTCTTATAGAACAATAGTATCCCATAGCATTCATATACCATAACTTATACAGCCATTCTCCAACTTATGGGCATCCACTCAGTTTGCAGTTCTTTGCTACTACAAAAAGGGCTGCCATAAACATTTTTTTGCACATGTGGGTCCCTTTCCCTCCTTTAAGATCTCTTTGGGATTTAAGTCCAGTAGAGACATTGGTGGATCAAAGCTTATGTAAAGTTTGATAAATCTTTGGACAAAGTTTCAAATTGCTCTCCAGAATGTTGTAAACATTCACAATTCCACCACAATGCATTAGTGTCTCAGTTTTTCCATATCCCCTTCAACATTTGTCATTATCTTTACCTGTCATCTTAGCCAATTGGAGAGATGTGTAGTGGTATCTCAAAGTTGTCTTAATTTGCATTTTTCTGATCAACAATTATTTAGTACATTTTTTCCTATGACAAGAAACGGTTTCAAATTCTTCATCTGAAAATTGTCCGTTCATATCCTTTGACTATTTATCAAAAGGAGAATGGCTTGAATTCTTATAAATTTGAGTTAATTCTCTATGTATTTTAGAAATGAGTCCTTTATCAGAGCCCTTGAATGCAGAAATTTTTTCCAGTTTACTGTTTTCCTCCTAATCTTGTCTACATTGGTTTTCTTTGTACAAAAAACTTTTTAACTTAATATAATCAAAAATATCTATTTTGTATTCAATAATGTATTCCAGTTCTTTTTTGGCTACAAATTCCTTCCTTCTTCCTAGACCTGAGAGGTAAACTATTCTTTGTTTTTGTAATTTGCTGATAATATCACTCTTTATGGCTAATCATGAACCCATTTTGACCTTATCTTAGTATATAATATTAGGTATACATCAATGCCTAGTTCTTACCATACTAATTTCCAACTTTCTCAGCAGTTTTTCTCAATTAGTGAATTCTTATCTCAAAAGGTGGGGTCTTTGGGTTTGTCAAACACTAGATTAATCACTGACTATTTTGTTTTGTGAAATTAACCTATTTCACTGACCAACTAGTCTATTTCTTAGTCATCACCCAATGGTTTTGATGACTGCTGCTTTATAATATAGTTTAAGTCTGGCACAGCTAGGCCACTTTCATTGGCATTTTTTTTCATTAATTCCCTTGAAATTCTTGATCTTTTCTTCTTCCAGATGAACTTTGTTATTATTTTTTCTAGATCTGTAAAATATATTCTTGGCAGTATATTGGTATGGCACTGAATAAGTAGATTAATTTAGGTACTATTGTCATTTTTATTATATTAGCTCAACCTATCCATGAACACTTGGTATTTTTCCAGTTGATTAGACCTGACTTTATTAGTGTGGAAAGTTTTTGTAATTATGTTCATATAGTTCAACAGGAACATCTTTTCAACATTGATTTTTTATCATTTTACTATATGACAATGAGATATAGAATGCCACTACCATCATATAATTAAAGATGCATAATATAGACACAGGTGATGGAGAAGCACATGGTCAGCACAAGCAAGCTATAACACGTAATCAACGAGGAAATCCAAAGAAGAACATAATTATGATTTTTTTTTAGAAGAGCACAAAAGATGGCATGGGGACAAGGAATATGAGATAATCTAAGACACTCACAGTACAAAAGCTTTCTTTAAGAACAGAGAAGTTGAACACCTTAAATGACTTTCAAAAATTAATAGGAGATATCCAATGGATGCGTCCAGTGTTAGGCTTAACTACCAATCAACTACAACCTCTATATGACATTTTAAGGGGAGACAGTGCTTTAAATTCACCACGCCAGCTTACAAAAGAAGCACAAAAGGCTTTGAGAGAAGTTGAACTGGCTTTATCCAATGTGGTTGAAAGAGTCACTCAAAAACCCTTGGAAATATCAGTTTTTGCTACAAAAGAGGCACCCACAGCAGTCCTTCATCAAGGAGACAGAGTGATTGAGTGGGTGAACCTCCTAGCACAACCAGAACAAAGCCTTACACCTTACCCAGTGCTTGTGGCTAGGATTTTATTAAAGGCTATTAAGAGAGTAACACAATTATCTGGAATAAGTCCTGAAAAAATATACACATTCTATACTAACACACAAATTAATGTATGCTGTGAGACCATCCCAGAATGGCAAATTTTATTGGCCACTGCTCCAAATTTTGCACATGGATCTCCATTAAAGATTACCCGGCTACTACATAATTGGCGATGGATTTTTGAAGAAAAGGTTTCTAAGGTTCCTCTTAAAGGACCAACAATCTTTACAGACGCCTCCAAAGAAAATATTTGTGCTGTATACTCTCATGATTTAACCATAAAGAGAGTAGTCAGGACTCCTTTTCAGTCCACTCAACAGAATGAATTATTTGCTATCATGCTAGCTCTTACTTATTACCCAGGAGACGTAAATATAATTACTGATTCAGCCTATTCAGTAGGTGTAGTACAAAGAATTGCCACAGCCCAAATAAAATTTGCAGCCTCCAATATTTATCAGCTCTTTAAGGAACTTCAAGAGCAAGTGAGAAAACATTCAGGCAAGATTTATATCTTGCATGTCCACTCATATAGTGGACTTCCAGGTCCCATTTTTGATGGAAATTCAAAGGCAGATAGCCTTCTAACCATGTTAGCCAGTAGTCCTTTATTTCAGGAAGCACAAGAATCTCATTCTAAATATCATCAGGCTGCTCGAGCTTTATGTTTACAATTTGGAATCACAAGAGAGGAAGCTAGGAGCATAGTAAAAAGCTGTACAGCTTGTCTTCCTTTCCATGCTCCTACACTCCCTCCAGGGAAGAATCCTCGTGGTTTGAGACCCAATGAAATCTGGCAAATGGATGTGACCCATTATAAATCTTTTGGTCGTCTATCTTTTATTCATGTCGTGGTAGACACCTTTTCAGGATTCACATTTGCAATGCCAGCAGCAAAAGAGACAGCCCGAGTGGTCACTGAATTCCTTATATAAGCTTTTGCAATTATGGGTGTGCCACAAGCAATAAAAACAGACAATGGACCTGCATATACGTCCAAACATTTTACACACTTTTGTGCACAGTATAAGATTTTACATACCACGGGCATACCCTTTAATCCTCAAGGGCAGGCAATAGTAGAGAGAAGAAACAGAGATATTAAGACACTCCTCCAAAAACAAAAGAAAGGGGGAACCACAGGTAGCCCTAGGGAACTTCTAAATTTAGTTCTCTATACCATTAATTTTCTAATTTTTGACAAAGATGCACTGGCTCCGGCAGACAGGTTTTATAACCCACCAGAAGGGCAGTGTCCAGTGCGAGCATCTCCACTGTCCTTAGATAATCGCCAGGTGATGTGGAGAGATCCAGAAAGTGGTGAATGGAAGGGACCAGATAGGTTAACTGCCTGGGGGAGAGGGTTTGCTTGTATTTCTTCAGCAGGAGAAGGAATCAGATGGGTGCCAACGAGTCATATTCGCCTTGTCCATCAGAGAGAGACAGAAAAAGAGAAAGACCTCAAAATAAAGGAGAAGATCTAAGAAATATCTGACACTGAAAGAGCATGGATAATAAGAAGACTGTTAAAGAACTTTAAAACCGAGGCGGAGCCAAGATGGCGGAGAAAGGCGGAGCCAAGATGGCGGAGAAGAAACACACTACTCAGTGAACGTCCTCACTCCCTCACAACCAATTAGATAAATTAAGTCTCAAAATTAGCTCAGGACTGATAGATACCACAAGGACTGGAAGCACGACTTACCAGCTGAAGAGAATCTGGAGTTTCAACAGGAAAGGTCAGTTCTCAGGGGAGGAATAAGAAAGACCAGCACAGACGGTGGGGTAGGGGCACACTGCGCCCATTGCGCTGGGAGGGGCTCTGGGATCAGAGAAGCCACTGAGGTAAAGGAATCTGGCACAGGCTGTTAGCTCTTCTCTGCTAATTATTTAGCAGTTCAGAAGAGAAAGCCAAAATATTTTAAAACTCAGATTAGATTTCCCCCCCCCCCACCCTGGGGGTGACTCGGCAGACTCGGCACCAGGGGGTGTGGCCTCAGCTACCTCCTGAGAATAGTTAAGAGACTGACAAGTGGGTGGATACGGCCCAAGGCAACACACAAGGCCTAGCTTAGCTGGAGGGAGTGGAACTCAGCTCCAGGAAGTCCCAGAGAAGCGGAACCTTTGAACTAGGGACCGCGGTTTCTGGCAGACACTTCCAGTTTGAGCGCAGGGGCTTCTCACGTCACCTGCTGCAGACATCCACTCCCCACCCGGACACATAGGCTGAGCTTCTTGCTGTCTTCACTATTCTACGCCCTCAAAGCACAGCAGTGCTAATCACCTCTGAGGCACTTCCAGGGAGGGGGTGGGGAACTCTCTCCCAGAGCTCTCTCTTAGCGCGGGCGCAGGGGCCGCTGCATCCATCCGGTCTGGGAGGAAGCTGGTAAAGAAGTAAATAATTTCCTACCCCAGGGACAGACCCCAAAACATTTTTTAAGTATGAGCAAAAAAGCTAGAAAAACTATAGATTCCTTCTATACAGAGAAAGAGCGGGTACCCAACCCCAAGGAAGTTAACAGCAAAGATTCAGAAGATAACAACCTAAAGGGGAACGATTCCTGCCCCCCATCACATAACTCTCTCCTAGAAGAAGCTCTTAAGAAATTGAGGGAGATCGAAGAAAAATGGGGCAAGGAAAGGGAAGTTATGATAGAGAATAACAACGTCCTGAAATTGGAGTTGGAAAAAATAAAGAATTCACAGGAGATGCAGGGAAACAAAATTAGTGAATTAGAAAAGGTTAAAAAAACACAGGAAAGTAGGATTTCTGAATTGGAAAAGATAAAAAAGTCTCAAGAAAATAGAATTTCTGAATTGGAAAAAGAAAATAATTCTCAAAAAAAAAAATTAGGGAAATGGAAAAAAATTCAATAGAGCAAAATAATTCATTTAAAAACGAAATTGGGCATTTACAAAAAGAACTAAAAACTGTGAAAGAAGAAAATAACTCCTTAAAAGTCAGGATGGAACAAATCGAAATGAATGATTCACAGAGAACCCAAGAATCAGTCAAACAAAACGAAAAAAATGAGAAGCTGGAGAACAACGTCAAATACTTACTGGGAAAATCTATAGACCTGGAAAATAGATCTAGGAGAGATAATCTGCGGATTATTGGACTTCCAGAAAACTATGACCAAAAAAAGAGCCTAGATTCTATTTTACAGGAAATTATCAAAGAGAACTGTCCAGAGATAATAGAAACAGAAGGGAAAGTAGATGTGGAAAGAATTCATCGAACTCCTTCTGAAATAGACCCTAAAAAAAGAACACCACGGAATATTGTGGCTAAGCTGCAGAATTACCACACAAAGGAGAAAATCCTGCAAGCAGCTAGAAAAAAACAATTTAAATACCAAGGTGCCACAATAAGGGTCACCCAAGATCTGGCTGCCTCCACATTAAAAGATAGAAGGGCCTGGAACCTGATATTCCGTAAGGCAAAAGATCAAGGACTGCAACCAAGAATGAACTACCCAGCTAAGTTTAGCATCTTTTTCCACGGAAGAAGATGGTCATTCAATGAAACAGAGGAATTCTATATGTTTCTAAGAAAAAAACCAGACTTAAACAAAAAATTTGATCTACATCCACAAGACTGAAGAGAAACAGAAAAAGGTACACAGAACCCTTGAGAACTGTAACTCTGTTGTGGGTATATAAAAAATACTCAAGGATAATTTGATTTTACTGATATAAAAGAAAAAAAGGGGGGTGTAGTAAAGGGAAGGAGGTCGGTTCAGAAAAAGGGGAAGGAGTGATAAAAAGAGGGAAACTACATCCCAGGAAGAGACATAGAAAATACACCATATCTGAGGGAACTTAGTGAGGGGGAGAATCATTGTGTGAATCTTACTCTCATCAGAAGAGGCTCAAAGAGTAAATAATTAACATATTTGTTTTTCAGAGAATTTTCTCTCACCTCATTAAAAGGGGGGAAAGGAAAAGGGAAAAGGAAAAGGGGAATAAGTGAAGGGACTTGGAGGGAGGGGGGAGGGATCTTAAAAAAAAAAAAAAAAAAGAGGGAGGGTTGCGCGTCACAAGGGGGGTCTGTAAATTAAATATCGGGGAGGGGGATCAGGGGGGTCAAGGGAAAAAAGCATAATCTGGGGATAATACGATGGCAGGAAATACAGAATTAGTAATTTTAACTGTAAATGTAAATGGGATGAACGATCCCATCAAACGGAGACGGATAGTAGATTGGATCAAAAAGCAGAACCCTACAATATGTTGCCTACAGGAAACACACTTAAAGCAGGGAGATACATACAGAGTAAAGGTAAAAGGTTGGAACAGAGCCTATTATGCTTCAGGTAAAGCCAAAAAAGCAGGGGTAGCTATCCTTATCTCAGATCAAGCAAAAGCAGAAGTAGATCTCGTTAAAAAAGATAAGGAAGGAAACTATATCCTGCTGAAAGGTAGCATAAATAATGAAGCCATATCAATACTAAACATATATGCACCAAGTGGTATAGCATCTAACTTTCTAAAGGAAAAGTTAAGAGAACTGCAAGAAGAAATAGACAGTAAAACTATAATAGTGGGAGATCTCAACCTTGCACTCTCAGATTTAGACAAATCAAACCACAAAACAAACAAGAAAGAAATTAAAAAAGTAAATAGAACATTAGAAAAACTAGGTATGATAGACCTTTGGAGAAAACTGAATGGCAATAGGAAGGAATATACTTTCTTCTCAGCAGTTCATGGATCCTATACAAAAATTGACCATATACTAGGACATAAAGATCTCAAAATTAAATGTAGGAAGGCAGAAATAATAAATGCCTTCTTCTCAGATCACAATGCAATAAAAGCTACATTCAGTAAAAAGTTAGGGGTAAATAGACCAAAAAGTAATTGGAAACTGAATAATCTCATCTTAAAGAATGACTGGGTGAAAGAGCAAATTATAGAAACAATTAACAATTTCACCCAAGATAATGATAATGATGAGACATCATATCAAAATCTTTGGGATGCAGCTAAAGCGGTAATAAGGGGAAATTTTATATCTTTAGAGGCTTATTTGAAGAAAATTGAGAAAGAGAAGATTAACGAATTGGGCTTACAACTTAAAAGGCTAGAAAAAGACCAAATTATAAACCCCCAACCAAAAATTAAACTCGAAATACAAAAATTAAAAGGAGAAATCAATAAAATTGAAAGTAAAAAAACTATTGAATTAATAAATAAAACCAAGAGTTGGTTTTATGAAAAAGCCAATAAAATAGATAAACCTTTGGTAAATTTGATCAAAAAAAAGAAAGAGGAAAATCAAATTGATAGTCTTACAAATGAAAAGGGGGATCTTTCCACCAATGAAGAGGAAATTAGAGAAATAATAAGGAGTTACTTTGCCCAACTTTATGCCAATAAATTTGATAACTTAAGTGAAATGGATGACTTCCTCCAAAAATATAGGCTCCCTAGATTAACAGAGGAGGAGATAAATTGCTTAAATAGTCCCATTTCAGAAAAAGAAATAGAACAAGCTATTAATCAACTCCCCAGGAAAAAATCCCCAGGGCCAGATGGATTCACATGTGAATTCTACCAAACATTTAAAGAACAATTAGCCCCAATGTTATATAAATTATTTGAAAAAATAGGGGATGAAGGAGTCCTACCAAATTCCTTTTATGACACAGACATGGTACTGATACCTAAACCTGGTAGATCGAAAACTGAGAAAGAAAATTATAGACCAATCTCCTTAATGAATATTGATGCTAAAATCTTAAATAAGATATTAGCAAAAAGACTTCAGAAAATCATCTCCAAGATAATACACTATGAACAAGTAGGATTTATTCCAGGAATGCAGGGCTGGTTTAATATTAGGAAAACTATTAATATAATTGACCATATTAATAATCAAATTAATAAGAACCATATGATCATCTCAATAGATGCAGAAAAAGCATTTGACAAAATCCAACATCCATTCCTACTAAAAACTCTTGAGAGTATAGGAATAAATGGATTATTCCTTAGAATAATCAGGAGTATATATTTAAGACCGTCAGTAAGCATAATATGCAATAGAAATAAACTGCAACCTTTCCCAGTAAGATCAGGAGTGAAACAAGGTTGCCCACTATCACCATTACTATTCAATATAGTACTAGAAACGCTAGCCTCGGCAATAAGAGCCGAGAAAGAGATTCAAGGAATTAGACTAGGAAATGAGGAAATTAAACTATCACTTTTTGCAGATGACATGATGGTATACTTAGAGAACCCCAAAGACTCTGCTAAAAAGCTACTAGAAATAATTCAAAATTTCAGCAAAGTGGCAGGATACAAAATAAATCCACATAAATCCTCGGCATTTTTATATATCACTAACAAAATGCAACAGCAAGAGATACAAAGAGAAATTCCATTCCAAACAAATGTTGATAGTATAAAATATTTGGGAATCCATCTACCAAAGAAAAGTCAGGAATTATATGAGAAAAATTACAAAACACTTGCCACAAAAATAAAATCAGATTTAAATAATTGGAAAGACATTCAGTGCTCTTGGATAGGCCGAGCGAATATAATAAAGATGACAATACTCCCCAAACTAATCTATTTATTTAGTGCTATACCAATCAGACTCCCAAGAAACTATTTTAATGACCTAGAAAAAATAACAACAAAATTCATATGGAAGAATAAAAGGTCAAGAATTGCAAGGGAACTAATGAAAAAAAACTCAGAGGAAGGTGGTCTAAGTGTACCTGATCTAAAGCTATATTATATAGCAGCAGTCACCAAAACCATTTGGTATTGGCTAAGAAATAGACCGGTAGATCAGTGGAACAGATTAGATACAAAGGACAAAAAAGGGTACATCTATAGCAATCTAATCTTTGACAAACCCAAAGATTCCAACATTAGGGATAAAAATTCATTATTCGGAAAAAACTGTTGGGAAAACTTGAAATTAGTATGGCAGAAATTAGATATGGATCCACACTTAACACCATATACCAAGATAAGATCAAAATGGGTCCATGATTTAGGCATAAAGAGGGAGATAATAAATAGATTAGAGGAACAGAGGATAGTCTACCTCTCAGACCTGTGGAGGAAGAAGGAATTTATGACCAGAGGAGAACTAGAGATCATTATTGATCACAAAATAGAAGATTTTGATTACATCAAACTAAAAAGTTTCTGTACAAACAATACTAATGCAAACAAGATTAGAAGGGAAGTAACAAATTGGGAAAATATTTTTAAAAACAAAGGTTTTGACAAAGGTCTCATTTCCAAAATATATAGAGAACTGACCATAATTTATAAGAAACCAAACCATTCTCCAATTGATAAATGGTCAAAGGATATGAACAGACAATTCTCAGAGGAAGAAATTGAAACTATATCCACTCACATGAAAGAGTGTTCCAAATCACTACTGATCAGAGAAATGCAAATTAAGACCACTCTGAGATACCACTACACACCTGTCAGATTGGCTAAGATGACAGGAACAAATAATGACAAATGTTGGAGGGGATGTGGGGAAATTGGGACACTAATACATTGCTGGTGGAGTTGTGAAAGAATCCAGCCATTCTGGAGAGCAATCTGGAATTATGCCCAAAAAGTTATCAAACTGTGCATACCCTTTGACCCAGCAGCGCTACTACTGGGATTATATCCCAAAGAAATACTAAAGAGCGGAAAGAGACATATATGTGCCAAAATGTTTGTGGCAGCTCTTTTTGTTGTAGCTAGAAACTGGAAGATGAATGGATGTCCATCAGTTGGAGAATGGTTGGGTAAATTGTGGTATATGAAAGTTATGGAATATTATTGCTCGGTAAGAAATGACCAGCAGGAGGAATATAGAGAGGCCTGGAGAGACTTAAATCAACTGATGCTGAGTGAAATGAGCAGAACCAGAAGATCACTGTATACTTCAACAACGATACTGTATGAGGATGTATTCTGATGGAAGTGGAAATCTTCAACATAAAGAAGATCCAACTCACTTCCAGTTGATCAATGATGGACAGAGGTAGATACACCCAGAGAAGAAACACTGGGAGGGGAATGTAAATTGTTAGCACTAATATCTGTCTGCCCAGGTTGCATGTACCTTCGGATTCTAATGTTTATTGTGCAACAAGAAAATGATATTCACACACATGTATTGTACTTAGACTATATTGTAACACATGTAAAATGTATGGTATTGCCTGTCGTCGGGGGGAGGGAATAAGGGAGGGGGGGTAATTTGGAAAAATGAATACAAGGGATAATATTATAAAATATATATATATATATATAATAAAAAAAAATTAAAAAAAAAAAAAAAAAAAAAAAAAGAACTTTAAAACCAGCAGGAATCATTGGACTTCCTCACACAAGATGAGACTAATGGACAATGGACTTATGGACATTTATAAATTTTCAATTTATGATTATTTGATTATGTTATATACTTCTAGCATGTATTATGTTACTATGTTACTCTGTGCTTATGTAATTTATGTAATTATGTGTAATACTTCCCATATTGATGGATTTATGTTTCAAGGTCATGACTGTCCTATGTTCTAAATCAAAAGAAAGGGGGAGATGTTAGGATTACTAGGTGAGAACTCAGGTTGTCTGGATAGTGACAAGGTGAGAATTCAGGTTGTCTGGACAATTATAAGGTGAGAACTCAGGTTGACTTGATAGAAGGAGCAAGCTCATTGGCTGAAGTGGTTCTTCCCAGAAGCCCTTGCATTATCCCACGCCCATTCTCTGGGAGGATAAAAGAGACAGCATTGGGCCCAGAGAGCAGATCGGCCTGGAGAAGGATAAGAGCTGGAGGAAATTCAGAGCCAGGATTCAAGAAGAAGACTCTGCATTGCATCAGGCTTGACGGGGCTCTCTGCAGGAAGGGAAGTCACTTCTCTGGACAAGAGTTAACAGCAACTGCCTGGAGACAACGGTTCGTTACAGGAAGAAGAATCTGTCGGAGAGATTTGAGTAGAAGACACAGCAGATCTCTTCCCAGAGTGCGATCCAGCAGCTTCTGGAGGCGACAGCTCGCTATAATTGGCGCCCAACGTGGGGCAAGGACTTTTGCTTATCCTGACAAGAGGAGCTAGACCAGACCTTCGCAGAAGGAACAAGAAATGAAGGGAGGGAGAGAAAAGAATTAGGAAAAATGTACAATAGAAAGTAAGATTGGAACTAAATCTTGAAGAAATCTAAGGCATCCAGGAGATAGAAGTAGGGAGAAAGGGCATGATGAATGGTTTCAGGGGAGAGAAAATCATATATATGTGAAATAGTAAGAAGGCCAGAGTTCCTGAATCCTAAGAGCACCTTGAGGGGTAAAAAGTGTAAGAAGACTTTCAGAGATCTTAATATGAGGAAGTAAATATAATCTTAGAGATATAATACAGAAATAATAACACAAGATGCTTAAAAAGAACATGTCATTGGAAGCATAAACATAATTTGAAAGGGCCAAATTATGATCCTTTTTTATAAAAGTAGAAAAGGGGGTAGCACTATGAATCAAGAGAATATACTTCTATTAGAAATCTATGAAACAAGAACAGAAATTGGTGGACTAATTTTGTTGAACCACAGTGAAAGGAACAAAGGATTGACTACTGTTGTCTAAGGAATTAGCAAACACATGAGAAGAAGGGTGGTGTGGATGATATGCACCAGAAATCAATTGTAAACCACTCGAAAGCATTATAGTATAGCAATGGTTCCATTTAATTAGCTGGACATATGATGTAGTTATTTTTTGCTAAAAATAGGAATCTTAAGAAATTCTTAAAATTGGTTATTTCATCCTTAAAAAGATGGAAAAAGTTACAATAGAAATTACTATTTTGGACATGAGGACAAAATAACATCACAAAGAACAAAATAAATTACATTCTGACAAGAAAAAACTTGTTATTAATGTGGGAGTTATTCCTGACTCAGCTATCTGTCCATAGACAATCAACTCATCAGAACTAAAATCAGAATTTGCAAAAAAAATCTAAGAATAAGTACAGGTAAAACTTTTTATCTCTTTAAATAAATAAGGAAATTAAAAAAAATGAGAAATGGTTAATACAAATTATACAGAAATTGACTAAAGTAATTATATCCAGATTAAAGTAACTATAACAAGATTATTAAAAGAGCACAGAAAATTCCTTCATCAGGAAACATTTGACTTGCCAAATTGAGCAAGATAGCTACAAAAAGTAACACTTGACTAGAATATAAATTCACTTGTCAAATCTTATGAAGATGTATGATGGACAATTGTGAGGAGTATAATATCTTAAAGAAGAGAAAAACAATGTTGAACAAAATAACTTTTTCAAAAGCTTGGCTTTTGAAAGTCATCCCAAGAGCAATGAAAGAAAATAATGGAAGAGTATGAAAAACAGGAAAAAATTTGAGGAAAAAATGATAAATTGTTTTCTCTTCTAAGTGTGGAATTATTGCACTTAAAATACTAACATCAAAATCCCAGATGTGTTCATGAAAAAAGAATAAATGACATTAAAGGAAACAAAATTGTGAAAGTAGTCAGATTAAGTCAAAATATGTGGAATAGATGATAGAAATATGAGATAATTGAAGAAGTAATATACAGGGTATATGAAGAAAGTGATACCAAAGGCATGGAAAAAATAGTAAACCTAGAAATCATTTACCTATGTGTCTGTTTCTAACCTATATAAAAGCTTCATTAACATCATCTATACACAAATGGAGGGCATACTTAGTGAGAGCATTAATATGGCATAAGTTGATCTTCATAAACAATACTCAAAGGTGCTCCATATATTTAAATTTTGACAATTAGATGCAGAAGATATATTCTTTTACTATGCTTAGTTCAATATAAAAAAAGCATTTGCTTAAATAGAATGAAACTCTGATTTATAAGTATTTGTAATACCATGTCTCTCATCATTAAATGAAGATCATCCAGAATTCCTTGAAAGATGTAACAACAGAACTAATCCATTATGATGACCCTAATGAACAACTAGGTACAATAATATTAATAAACATCAGGTAAAGCAAAAAAGAGGAAAATATTTGCTCAATAAAACATTCACTAGTGTGATAAAGGAGATCAGACATAGCACAAATTCCTGATTGAATGGGGATTCTTTTCTGCAGATGAGAAAGTCTTCTAGGAGCTTCTAATTGAGGGTGACATTGAGCTGATTACATCAGGCCCCATAATTCTGAAGAAATTCCTAAATAGGATATGTGATCATTTTAAAGGGATTTTAGCCTGTTCATTTATGTAGAAAGATCAGTAGTAAGAAAAATGTGTATTGCCTAGATACCAGCATGTATTCAAATGAATGCCTTTTAAGATTTATCTAAGTATATGTATTTCTGGGACAGATATAATAATAATAATAATAATAATAATAATAATAATAATATTTTATTATAATGTCCAGAGAAAATGAAAACAGTTTTAGCATGTTCCAAAGATCTTTTGTGGTAAACTTCTGTGAGAATATGAAAAGACTGCTACCAAATGAGTATTCTTGGATAGTTTGTGAAGTGAATTGTTAAAGAGTACTTCTGAGTCTTTTAAGTTACAGATCCGTTTAAAAATCGTATATCTTTGAGTAGAGTGAAGATTTGTTTCAGCTTTACATGCCCTAGTTCAGTGGTTCAGAGTGTTGTCATAAGGGTTGCTCAAGATCATAACTAAAACAACTTATTTCTATTATGGTAAGAATGGTTAGAAATAACCCATGTAAATAATATTTTTGAGGGCAGTCCTCAATCGTTTTTCAAAAGGTAAAGTAAGCCTCAGACCAAAAGTTTGATAAACAATCTTTTGATGAAGCAAAAGACAAATTTACCATATTGAAATACATTTTACAGCAGGAAATAATCATAGTAACATATTTGACAATCATAAAGATTTAAGTTTTGGGGATAAGAACTCATTATTTGGTAAAACTGGAAAGAACTCTGGAAGAAAACTGGCATATTCTAATATCTTATACCATTTAAGATAAGATCAAAATGAACTCATGACCTATCTATAAAGAGAGATAGTACAAGGAAATCTGAACATGGAATACATTACCTATCACATTTATAGCTAGGCAACTTATAAATAAAGAACAGAGAGTAGTGTGGCATGTAAAATGGATAATTTCAATTTCATAAATTAAAAAGATTTTGTGTAAAAAATGTAGTCAAGATCAGAAGGAAAGCAGAAAATTCAGAAAAAATTGTTTAGATATATTCTCAGATAAAAGTTTCATATCTCAAATATATAAAGAACTTGGTAAAATTTGTTGGAGGGGCTGTGTAAAATTGGAACACTATATCCAAAAGAGATCTTAAAAAGGGGAAAGGGACCTGTATGTGCAAGAGTGTTTGTAGCAGCTTTCTTTGTGGTGGCCAGAAACTGGAAACTACGTGGATTCCCATCAGTTGGAGAATGGCTGAATAAATTGTGGTGTATGAGTGCTGTGGAATATTTTTGTTCTGTAAGAAATGACCAACAGGATTATTTCAGAAAGGCCTGGAGAGACTGAACTGATGCTGAGTTAAATGAGCAGGACCAGGAAATCGTTGTATACTTCAACAACAATACTGTATTATGACCAATTTTGATGGATGTGGCCATTTTCAACAATAAGATGAACCAAATCAGTTCCAATAGAGCAGTAATGAACTGAACCAGCTACACCCAGCAAAGAACTCTAGGAGATGATTATGAACCACTACATAGAATTCCCAATCCCTCTAATTTTGTCCACCTGCATTTCTGATTTCCTTCACAGGCTAATTGTACACTATTTCAAAGTCTGATTCTTTTTTGTACAGCAAAACAACTGTTTGGACATGTATACATATATTGTATTTAATTTATACTCTAACATATTTAACATGTATTGATCAACCTGCCATCTGGGGGGAAGGGAAGGAGGGAAAAATTAGAACAAAATGTTTGGCAATTGTCAATGTTGTAAAATTACCCATGCATATATCTGGTAAATAAAAACTATTAAAATATATTTTAAAAATTGGAACACTAATTTACTGTTGGTGGAATTGTGAACTGATCTAACCATTGGGAAGTAATCTGTAATTATGCCCAAAAGATTATTAAACTTCCTGTAGGAGAGCTTCCCATTACAATGGTATGCTTTGGGCTTACTCTTCCAGGGTGAGGAAGGCTATATCATCCCTTCAGGATTACAAAATTTAATGTTTCTTTTCTACTATCATTGATTGAAGCTTAAATTGTGTTTTCCACATTATTAGGCACTACTGAGAAGAAACCCAGCTCCTTGGAAATTTTATTAACAAATGTTTTCAAGTCACCATCTTCTGAGTTAGTGTTAGAGCTTCTTTGTCATCATAGTAGATTTTTATAGTTAGGTTTTTTTTTAATTCTAACCATTTTCCTCTCTTAGCCTCATCCCATGACATTTCCCCAGTCTATTTCTTGACTTCGAATTTTTTGTTAGAGTTGGGCTCTGCTCATCTTGGAGAGCAGGGATAATTGCCATGAACTTCTACATTTTGTGTCGTTTTTCTGCTTGTGCAGCTTAGTCTAGGAGCCTGTAAGTTGTCAGTGCTTCCAGTGTGGTGTGGTCACTGTCCTCCTAATCTGTGCTCTCATCCTTATATTGATAAAGCCCCTGCTTCCTCACCACCATGGCCACTCTTCTTCATTTTGGTTCCTAATTCTGCCTCTAGTGCTAATGCAAAAGCCCCCTCAGATCTCTTTCAGTCTAGGTTTTCAATACCCTTTCCATCCATGAGCACTGGACTGCCCTAGCTTGTACTGCCATAGATTTTTACTGCCTCTACTATCCAGTGATGATTTCACTATGGTACACATCTGACCAGCATCTACCCCCCTTTAGACTTCTCTTTCTGCTTTCCTAAACTACCCTGTGTTGGAAAAATTACTCATGTGATTTTTCTTAGCTTTGTTATTCAAAAATGGATTTGTTATATTTTACATTATCACTGAAGAAGTTTTTGGGGAACTTTTGTGCTCATAATCTCTGATGCCACCATCTTGACTCCACTCTAGAAAATTAGTTCCATTTAGGCACTTAGCATCTATTAGTTTTGACATAGGGATATGAATGGCAAGAACTGAAGCACATTAATTTTCCTCTAACACTTCAGGAATATACTCTTCTCTACTCTCCTTGGATATTCAAGATATTTATCTTGTGTCCAAGTGAAGCATTGCAGCTGGATAAGTTCTTATTTTGCTTATGCTGGGATAAGTTCTAATTGTTACTACCAAAAGTCTGTCCTTGTTTCTGGGGGCAGCAAGACTGAAAAGGATGCAAAAGTGAAATGCTGAGAAACTTGGATGCTTGTTCTCTTCATCCTTAAAAATTTATAAAAATCAAAGACTCTAATCCTTTCATGTAGAATGGAAAATATGCTAATTTGGGGGCCACATTTTGGTCTCAATCGTCTCTTAATGCATTTTTTCCTCACCAGACCATATCAGTGCAAAAGCCCAACTATAAATAGAATAGTCCAGAGAATATTAGAGAAACTAAGTTGAAACTAACTCAGGTCTTCTGGAGAACACCTTTCTTTCTCTCTATTCAACCAATATAAAGACTTCTATTAATCAGGTTGCTAGCTGAACAGAAACAGTTATTGAATAATTCCAAAGTCTCTCTAAAGTGCTTCCATTCTACCTTAACAAAAATTTCCTGGTATTTGGCTTCCTTATGTTTTAAATATGGACAGAATGCCTTAATAAAGTAGAGTTCTGGGTTTAGGACATGTCCTACTCTCTTTTATACTAAAAAAAACTCTCTTAATTCCAATGTTTCCTCTATTTTAATTATCTCCTAATTATCCTATATATAGTTGCTAAGTATATATTTCTTTGTGTTTTTTCTTCATCAATAAGCTATAAGCTTCTTGGGAACAGGGATTGCCTTTTGTTTCTTTTGCATTCCTGGAACTTAGCACAATGTTAAACACATTAACAAATTATAATAACTTAAAAACATATACATATACATATATGTAATATACATATACATATATATATTTAATAAATGCTTGTTGAATAATTATTGATTGAAACCTAATCAATACACCAGAGGTCTTCTCAAATCCTATAAAATTTCCTTTGACTCTCAATATTAAAACAATCAAATATTCTCCAAAATAACAAGGTTGCAGTTAGTCTAATTATCTTCCAGCTCTAAGAACTCTTCCTTCTCCCTAAATGCCATAGCTAACATCACTGTTGTTATGAATAAATTTCCCTAATGATTAATCTTTCTCTAATTACAATACTAACCAACATATACCTAATATGATGAATGATGGAATAGGTTCTGAAAAGCTACTGGCAGATTCAAACAACAGACCCTAAAATGACAATTACCTTATTAAATTTGAAATCTTTAAAAAAACAAATAAATGTTCAAATAGAGAATTGGGAGCACTCTATTATATTGTTCATGTGAAAGAAAATTGAAGTTTTTATTGGACTACAAAACAAATGTGAGTCAACACTTGATAGGCCAATCCCCTGATCCGGAAAAATAAATGTCATGAAAATTTAGGGGACTCAAGGATTCTCCCCATTTATTAACTGACATATAAAATTTCCAATGTCCAACAACTTACGTATGAATTTCAAAACCATTCTTCATAAAGAATGTTTAAAGACCAAGGATGTTCAGCCTAGAAAAATAAGGATTAATGACATATAAGAAATATCTTCAAATATTTGTAAGATTATGATTTAAAAGTGAAATTATATTTATTTTATTTGTCATAGAGGGCAAAATTAGGAGAACCAGGGAGGAAATGGGAAAGATGCATATTTTAGCTATATGAAGGGAAAAAAAAATCTCACCAATTATAACGTCCCAAAGTAAAAGAAGTCATCTTAAGAGATAGGTCTTTTATTCATTAGTTGGTTGATTGTTGTTCTTTGTTCTTGAAGAGGACCAAGACTACATGACTATATTTGGGTTAATATACACTGTAATAAATTGTAGCTGATAAACCTTGTAAGACTGTAACATAGGTCTGCACAAATAGTCCCTATGAACAGTTGGAGTGGAGGTATCTCTAAATTTATGCATCGTGTATGTGTGTGTGTGTGTGTGTGTGTCTTTATCAAGGATGTCCTCAAGGAGAGGTTAGATGATTTGCCAGATAAATTACAAAGACTTTTTTTTTTCAGATATGGATACATTTGGGGCAGCTCAATGGCACAGTGGATAGAGTACCATATCTAAAATCAGGAATACCCGAGTTAAGATACTAGTTATGTGACCCTGAGCAAATTACTTAACACTGTTTGCCTCAGTTTCCTCAGAAGGAAAAACAAAGTACTTCAGTATCTTTGCCAAGAAAACCCCAAAGGAGTCACAAAAAGTTGGATAGAACTGAAAAACAACACTGAGTTGTACCAAATAACCACTGAGGTCCCTTCCTTTACTGATATTTTATGACTCATGATATGGCCAAAGTATTCATCTAGGGGCTTTTAGGAAGACAAATGGATATGAGCAATCTTGGAAAATAGGCTCCACTGGACAGAATGGTTTAGGATGTACTTTTGATTATTTTTAACCTTGAATGTTATTTCTCAAAATATCTTTTTTTCTTGGCTAAATACATATTATTGGTTAAATTCAAGATGGTTTTAATCTAGTAAGATAGTGAGTCTGATGTTGGGATCTATAGTATTTAGATACTGGGTCGCTAACACCTAAAAAGTTTGGACACTGAGAATGTTACCCCTAGAAATTCATAATACAGCATACAAATTACAGAAATTACCTTACCAAGTAGATCTGGAAAATAGCTAGGAGTAATAATCATTTGCTCAGGTAGAGGCCAAATTCCTTAATTCCTGTCATTCAAAAAGATGAATATGAAATAGTGATAAAGCCTCCTTGAGGACAGGAAGATTTTGAGACTTTTGTTATCAGCCAACAGGATACTGTTTTGAACATTATATTATATTATATTATATTTTGACACTTAAAAAATGCTCATTCAACAAGGTCTTAACTATCAGCAAATTATTGTTTCACCCTTCTAAGAAGTGACTGACTATAATGTATTACAATTTTGATGATATATTTTGTTTTAATATATCATACAAATCTCCAATGTATCTTTAATGAAATCCTCATAATTACAATTCCCAAAGAAATGTTTATTGAAAACAAAATATTTACCCTTTAAAAGAGTATGATTTGCCAAAAATGCTTTATCTAAATAACTTAATTCACAAGCAGAGAATCCCAAGCAATGGTAGGATAGATAAATTTGGGGCTGAGAAATATTAGTTGATCCTTATCAAATGACACAAATATGACTGAAGTTAAGGCAGATTGATATGGATTAATATTTAACAAATGCAATTTCAAGTAAAATCTAGCATATTCATGCCTATTTCTTTACTATGTTATGAGCTGAGAGATAATCCTGAAGGATCTTATAATTTAATTGAGAAAAAAAATATACATATTAAATATAAACAAAAATGGACAACAAGATGTGAATCATAAATAAATCATCAAATATTTATTAGTCTACTATTAGATGCAAAATGTTATGCCAAGAAATCTCTAGTTACCACAATAAATAACAACAAGAATGTGTACAAAGAAGAGTTTGTTTTTTTAAGAATGTTTTAAAAAATGAATCTTCTCATTACTAACAGTATAATTCTTTTAAGGTTCTATTTACTTTCCTTTAATTTCCATTAGAATAGTATAGGATAATGGAAGATTTCACTGAAATTGGGAACTCCCACATGAGGAAATTCCATGAAGCAATGCCAATGCCCAACTTTAAGTATTGTAGTGTTATACAGGGCTTTGAAAGTTTAAATGACTTGTCCAGGGTTATACAGCCAATATGTATGAGAGACTGGTTTTGAATTCAGATCTTCTGGGCTTCAAGCCAATTCTCTAATCATTATTTATGGTATCTCTCTTCAGTGACATTACTAGTTATGACAATATATTTTTCAAATAATGCAATATTAATCAGAGGAAATTGCCATAATTTATATATATAAATCGGTTTCCATGAAAGTTTTCAGAAAGTCTATAGATTAGTATGAAAGACCTCTTTGGCAACTGGTGATGCATGTGAATGTCTTTTTAGAATCATGTGTTTAAATAAACAATATATGGGAATGCAAAGGAAACCAATCATATTGAAATAAATTCATCATTTAAAAAATTCTTGGATTTCAGCTTAAGAATCCTTACTATAGGAGCATATTCAAGTATGAAAATCCAAAATTCAAATGTCCCTTATATGGGAGAAACATTTTAAACTATTTTTACATCTTTTTCTTTGTTCAAAAAATAATCTAATTGAATTACAGCAAAACCTAGTGCATAGTTCTGAACCTTTTAGCTTTTTTAAACTACTTATTTCTTTAAAGTACCTTCTTATTCCTCTTTTGGGGAGATGGGAAAGAAACACAAATTATATTGAATTTTGCCTTTTTCAAAAATCTACCTCTCACCTCTTTGACTTTCTCCACTTTCTCAGTACACACAATTGAATTCTTTTTTTACTTCACTGTCTCAAATGTATGTGTGTGTGTGTGTGTATACACACACATCTTTCCCTTTTTTAAAGAAAATTTCTCTTGAATCTTCTGAAATTACCTTACAAAATCTATATATAAAATATTCACTGGCACATTGTAAGCACTTAATAAATGCTTCATGTATTTATTAATTCATTCCTCTATCCACTTATTTATTCATTCATTCATGATTCAAAAGAAAAATTAATAATGTCCTATGAACATAATAGTACCAGAATTAGCTTTATTTCTCTAAAAAGAAATCCTTAATTTGTGAAGTGTAACTGAGCATAATAAGAATGAAAATCATCAACTTCATAAGTCCTTGAAAGTTTCCATAAGAGCTCTTCAGAATCTCAACCAAAAAAGTCTCTCCATCTGCCTTGCCTCTTCCTCCAATTAAGGCTAGTTGGCTCCAACACTAATGTGCAATATAAATGGAACTTTTAAAAAAAATGAATGTTTTTCTTTTTGACTACATTATCCTTACTTTGTTTCCTTTTTCATTGGCAAATATAAAGCATATGCAGATGCAATATTTACATTATGAATAATAAGAATAGCTGACATTTATGTAGGGCTCTAATGATTGCAAAGTACTTTATATTCATCATCTCATTTTAGTTTCACAACAATGCTGTTATGGAGGAAGTACAGGAATTACTATCTGCAGACAAGGAAACTATGATTCGTAAGTGTTCAATAACTTTTGCAGAGTCACAAAAATTATAAATGTAAATAGAATTTGAACATAGAACTTACAAACTTCAAGTCTAGCACATAATCCTCCATGACTATAAAGCCTTTCTATCTCTTTAATTGCTGGCTTTTCAAAAGTTAACCATTATTTGTAGCATTACTATTGTCATATAGATTATAATTTTATCATAGTAATCATAGCATATGAATTTTAAAAACTCATACACTTGAAATATGTCCCATACATTTATTGAAGAATTGGATATGTATAATGATAAGTTTTACTTGTCTGATTCACAGAAACATTTTCTCCTTTCAGTTATCTTAGCTTAACCACATCAATTCCTCACTGCCTCTCATATATCCCTCTAGAGCAGTGGTATCAAATACGATCCCTATGAAATGTATGCTTAGAAAACAATATATTAACATTATATTTTACTATACTTTGATTCATTTTGTTAAATATTTCCCAATAAAGTTTTAATCTGGTCCCAGCCATATTCTTAGGGTTCTAAGCCATAGGCTACCATGTTTGATACCTCTGACCTAAAGTAAGTATTCTTAACCTTTTATTGTGCCATGCACCCCTTGGACCATCTGGTGAAACCTAGAGAACTTTTATCAGAATGTTTTTAACACATAAAACACAAGAAATGAAAACTTTCTTTAGAGATTAATGAAAATGAATATTTATTTTTTTCCATCCAAGTTCACAGACCTCCTGTAGCCCATTTATAAAACTCTAGGGTGCTTAAGAATTCCTGTGTTAGAGGAAGAATATATGAGTGTTTATGTACATATATATATATATATATATACACATATATATATATATATACATATATATATATATGTATATATATGCTCATGCATGAAGAATCAGTGGAAAAAATTTCTTCTACCTGCCCACACAAACATATGGTAGATTATCTCTCACTTTTTATACTGGCTTATTAACTTCATTATCAATTAGAATAAGGTAAAACAAAACAGAATTATTATCTTAGATTATATGTTTATTAAAAGCAATTGCCAAATTAAGACAACTCTGAGATACTACTACACACCTGTCAGATTGGCTAGAATGGCAGAATAAATAATGCAGAATGTTGGAGGGGACGTGGGAAAATTGGGACACTGACACATTGTTGGTGGAGTTGTGAATAAATCCAGCCATTCTGGAGAATGATTTGGAACTATGCTCAAAGAGTTTTCAAACTGCATACTCTTTGATCCAGCAGTGTTACTACTGGGCTTATATCTCAAAGAGATACTAAAGAAGGGAAAGGGACCTGTATGTGCAAGAATGTTTGTAGCAGCCCTCTTTGTAGTGGCCAGAAACCGGAAACAGAGTGGATGCCCATCAATTGGAGAATGGCTGAATAAATTGTGGTATATGAATATTATGGAACATTATCGTTCTGTAAGAAATGACCAGCAGGATGATTTCAGAAAGGTCTGGAGAGACTTACATGAACTGATGCTGAGTGAAATGAGCAGGAGCAGGAGATCGTTGTATACTTCAACAACAATACTGTATGATGATCAATTCTGATGGACGTGGCTACCTTCAATGAGATGAACCAAATCAATTCCAATAGAGCAGTAATGAACTGAACTGGCTACACCCAGGGAAAGAACTCAGGGAGATGACTATGAGCCACTACATAGAATTTCCAATACCCCTACTTTTATCTGCCTACATTTTTTATTTCCTTCACAGGCTAATGGTACACTGTTTCAAGTCCAATTCTTTTTGTACAGTAAAATAACTGTTTGGACATGTATACATATATTGTATATATTTAACATGTATTGGTCAACCTGCCATCTGGGGGAAGTGGTGGGGAGAAGGAGGGGAAAAGTTGGAACAAAAGGTTTTGCAATTATCAATGCTGAAAAATTACCTATGCATAAAATTTTTGTAAAAATTGATTAAATAAATTAAGTGATTATAATTTTAAAAAATAAATAATCTGTTAACACTTTATGTATTTTGGCTAATATAAAGACATGCTATTTGAGTTGCTCACAATGAGATATTAAATACTCAGTTATTACTGTTTTCCTCAGATATATTTTTTTTCTAATCAACTGATTTTATTATCATTTAGTTTAGTGGAATCAAATTTTTTTTAAATTTATTTTTTAATTTTTTTAAAAATTTTCAAAATTTTAAATTTTTTCCTCCAATATATTTTAAAATGAAAATATATTTAATAAATATTTTTAAAATCTAAAAACAAACAAACAAAAAAAATTGCCCAAAACTTTTGAAGGCTGGTATCTGATCTTGTCCCAAAAAAGTGCTATATTTATTTGAAGTTGTTGTTTAAAATGCAGTTAGGAAAGACTTACATGAACTGATGCAAAAAGAAGTGAGCAGAGCCGGAAGAAATTATATATAGTAACAGTGATATTATAAGATGATCAATTGTGACTTAGCTATTCTCAACAATACAATAATCTAAGACAATTCAAAAGAGTTTATAATGAAAAATGCTAGTCACCTCCACAGAAAGAACTGATGGAATTCTGTTCTGAATGAAGATCAAAGCATATCTTTAAATTTTCCCTATTTTTATTTTTGTTTCTGTTTTCTTTCACAACATGAATAATATGGAAATGTGTTTTGCATGATTCTTTATGTATACATTAAATCAAATTGCTTGTCTTCTCAATGATGGGAAAAGAGAAGGAGTAACAAAGTATTTGGACTCAATTTTTTTAATGAATGTTAAAAGTTGTTTCTACATGTAGTTGGAAAAAATAAAATTTTAGAAATTTAGAAAAAAACAAAATTATGCAGTTAGGATTAATTTTGCTTTGAAAAGTTTGGACATCCAGGCTTAGGAGTTATCCTAAATAGGAAAGATATGGCCTATGGAGAATTATTTGCATAGGTATTGCATATAATCCTAAATTCTATTAAGTATAAGCGATATATTATGTATGAATGTACAAAATGTCTAAAAATCACTGCTTAAGATATTCACAATTCAAACATTTAGGTAAATGAAATAAATGCAGATTCTGGTAATTGTCGATATGTCACATTTGTCCAAATGTGCTATTTACTTTCATGTATGTTTACCTGAATGAATTGATATAAAATTGAGCATTAAATATAATTTTCCTCATTTTCAGGCAATTCCATTAAAAAGTGCTATTTTTCAAAACAAGCACAGTTCATTTGTAAGCCAAGCCCACAGATTCTAGGAGAAAATTAGGAAAATTGAATTTATGCCAAGTTTGTACCAAAACTTAAACAAAGATTTATCCTACGTCTATTACTTATTTCTCCAAGTTTTCAATACATATTAATTTAACTTTTGTAATGTATCTCAAGTGCGTTATAAAGAATATAACTATCCTATTGTTGAAGAAATGAAAACAAAAAAATGCCATAAGAGGAAAATAGCTTATGATTTTTAAGTTGTTTCTCTTTATAGATCTGGGATTCAGTAAGGTAGATTTTTCATGTTATCATTCAGCTCCTTGTGTGTAAATTAATTTGATGTGATAACTCTTTTCTTAGAATTCCACCCAAATTGAGTTACAGCAAACAATTCTCTCCATTTGAAAATCAAGTTCACTGAACACAAAATTAATAAGAACCAGATGTCTATTTGACAACAACTTAGAATTTGTCCAACTTGTAAGATCAGTAGTTCCACAGAAGAGACACATTTAGGCTCCTTGTAACAGAAGTGGAATACCATATGAATAGCTATTCCAGTGCTTATGAGGGAGATGATATACAAATATATACAGAGCAATCCACATAAACAAGAGGTAGTTACCAAAAAGAAAGCACTGGAATTAAGAGGAATTAAAGAAAACTTCCTGTAGAAAGTTACTTTAGTTTGTCTTGAAGTCAGGGAGGTCAGTCGTCAGGAGAAGAGGAAGAGCATTCTAAACATGGTGGGAGGGCAGTCATAGAAAACTTGGTGATCCAATAGATGGAAGTACTTGTTCATGAAACAGCCAGTAAGGGCTGACATCACTAGGTTGGAGAGTACATGTCAGGAAGCAAGAGGAAAGAAGACTGGAAACACAGGAAAAAGTCAGACCATGATAGGCTTTGAATGACAAGAGTATTTTGTATTTGCTCCTAGAGACAATAAGAATCCATTGGAGTTTATTGAGCAGGAGGCAGGGACATGATCAGACTTAGGAAAATCATTTCAATGGCTAAATGGAAGATTGATTAGATTAGAGAGAGAGACTTGAGACCACCAGATCCATAATTAGTCTATTATAATAATTCAGTTGTGAGATGATGAGGATACACATTAGTGTTGACTGTGTCAGAGAAGACAAGAAGTATTCACAAGATATTGCAAAGATTACATTGACGATTCTTGATAGCAGATAGAATATGACAATTGAGAGATGGTAAGAATTCTGGAATGACTCCTAAATTGTGAGCACAGTATTAGAGAAAATGGGAAAGGGTTGGAAAGGAATTAGAGAGAAAGATAATGAGTTCTGTTTTGAACATATTTAAGTTATGTATGCATATCCCATTCTAGATGTCTGAAAAGCTGAACATGTGAAACTGAAAGTCATCAGACAGATTGGGGCAGGATAACTAGTATTTCTGAGAATCATCCACATAGATAAGGTAATTAAATCAATGATCAACAAAGTACTATAAAGGAAGAGTAGAGGCTCCAGTAAAGAACCTGTAGGGACACCTATGATTAGAGAGTATGATCTATTAGAAGATCTTGCAAAGGAGACCAAGGAGTTATCAGATAAATAATAGGAGAACAGCAGTAGTCTCAAAATCTAGGGAGAAAAGACAATCAAGGAGAAGAGAGTGTTCAGCAGTGTCAAAGGCTGAAGAAGAGAAGAATGAGGATTGAGAAAAACGCGTCTGGATTAGGCAAATAAAGGATCACTAGTAATCCTAGAGAGAAGTTTCCATGGAAATTGAAACCGGATTGTAAAGAGTTAAAAAGAGAATGAGAGGAGCTAAATTGGAAGCACCATTGTAGATAAGCTTTGTGAGAAGTTTATCTACAAAGGCCAAAAAGATGCAGGATAATAGTGATGAAAAGATCAAGTGACAGTAACTTCCTACATGTGTTTGTAAATAGTAGGAATTAAGTCAGGAGAGAAGGAAGATTGAAAATAAGTGAGAATGGGGACAATAAATAATTAGAAATTAAAAAGAATGAGATTGCTTGAACAAGTACCCTTGATAAGCAGTAAGAATATTTCATTATATAAGACAGAAGAGAAAGAGAAAGTGGAAAAAGGTATCTGAGATATGGTAAATGGGGAGAAGAATGGACTGATGGAAGCAGGAAGAGAATTCACGGGAGAGTGGAGATGGGTTAAAAAGTTTGGAAGAGCCATTGTGGAATCTATAACTATTGTCATAGAAATAGTTGTTCAATAGACTCAAAATGCAGTATAGTTGAATATTGTAATAATTTGCCACCATTCTCATTCATAACATAATAGACTAGATCAAAAGTAGAGCTTCTTAAACTTTTCACACTCACAATCTCTTTTCAACTAAGAAATTTTTATGTGACCCCCAGGTACACAGGTATAGAAAATAGACACACAAATCAAATGTTTACTGATAATAAATCATAATTTCAAGAAGCTTTGATCTATAGACCAGTTTTAGGGAAGTATATGATACTCTCTCTAGGCTACCTTATCCCTCCCCAGTTTCCAGGGAGAGTGGGATTTCTGTAAATTCACAATTATAGTGTTCATGTTAGACTAGGTACAAGATCTTTTCCTGAAATGTCTGTAATAGCTTTCTTAAATGGACCTTATAATCTGTGAATGTATCTCCCGCTAAATCAGTTCATTTGTTAATGAGAGAATGCACATCATTGTATTATTGGGAGAAGTGGGACTGGAGTTAGAGTTATGGAGAAGGAAGAACCTTCTGTAGTAAGAGATAAAGAAGGTAGCAGAAAAGCATTAGGAAAGGCCTGATCTAATTTCAATGAATTGTGGCCACTAAGGTGAATTACCAACTAGGATAAACTTAGGCTAAGAGTGGAAGGCTAAGGATTGAGAGGCTTTTAATAATTAATTGGTAAATACTGTGAAGTGAAGAAAATAATTGAATAAAATTTTTGAGGAAACAAGAGCATTTATATATTTTTGCATATATGTACACACATGTATATACATATATCTATACATACATATACACACATACACTATCTTCTATCTATCTATAATTTGGAAGGTTTGGAAAGTTCTAACTTCTGATACATTTGAGATGTTTAGTTTGTGTTTGAATGTCTTATTTATATTGTTGTATCAGCAACCCTTTAGCTTGTTCTCAACCAATAAGTTAGGTGCAGAGCTTAGAATAAAGATAAAATTGGCATGGGGTATTTTTAACCTAAATTCCCTAAAATGTTTGGGAAACTCTTGATTCCTGTTTTGGTGTTTCCCCTTTAGTTCTGTTATTGGTTAGATTAAAACTGCAAAGTTTGAGCTGATTTTTATAATATGAAGTGCTTTCTGGAGGAGTACTTTGAAAGTTTTTGTCAACTTAGATTGATATCTGTTTTGTAAGGCAGATTCAACTGAGGAGTCTCTCCAAGCAACTTGCAACTGGAATGGAGAATCCAATGGAGTGATACCCTTGAGGATGCAATATTTTCCAGGCTGCCCCAAGGAAACATGTGCCATATAAGAAACAGGAAGAATTGTGTTGATTGAATGGAATTTAAATAGAAGTGCTAAGTTAAAGTTTGTTGTTTTTAATGTCCATTACTGTACCCCTTCAGTTTTTATTTTCTGTATCTATATTCTAACTTTTCCCAATTATCTTGATATTGTTTGATTTTCCTTTTCAAATTGGTTTCTAATTTTGGTCATTCTTACTATGCCTTGCATTGTGTTTGGTTAGTGGTTTTAGTCTCACTTTGAACTGGAATTATTCCAGGGAGTATACACAGTGTTTCTGTGGTCATCAACATATCCAGAGATCATTTTTGAACAACAAGAGATGTTAGGGATAGTTAAGAGATTTCCTGAACTTATCTTTTTGAGTTACCATGTTTTCCAGAAATAGTGTACCCAGAGCATTTAAGGAGTCCCCGAATAAGTCAATTCACACCCCCCCTCCCGAACTGATATAATGTGTTTTTATACTCCAAGCTGCATTCACTAGGTGTCATTGAGAGGCAAGACAGATGCCAGTCAGGCTGTACCAGCTTGGGAGAAATGCTTGTACAGCTGGTCCTTTGCAGATTAACGGATCCTCCTATCTTCATAGTCTATCAGTTCTCAAGGAAAAAGACTGTGGCATTTACCATTATCTTGTCCCTCCTCTTTAGGAAGGGATACTATAGTTTTCTCTTCACGTGCCATGTCCCTATCTTCTTTCTCCTCCTTGTTTTATTTTCAAAAGAATATATCAAAAATATGCAAACTTCTGTAAAGACTGTGAATCTTTGGGTTCTACATTCATGTTCATCTCTCTTGTAATAATCTGATTTTACATGTCTTATGACACTGCCATTGCCTGTTGACAGGATCAAACAAGATAATATATGTAAAAATTTTGGGGAAATGTTTAGTGCTATATAATATTAGATACCAATATATTTATTGTTGTTTCTAATTTTAAAATTATTCATAGCCCCCCTTTCAATTGTATGATTGGCAATGTACTTTAAAAGAATTAGGAAAAAATCTTTAGATCAAAGAAAGATTTGAGTTGAAATTAATAGAAAAACAATATGATGACAGTTTTTAATGCTTTCTTCAACTTTTTAGTTGTCAGTTAAGATTCACATTTTATCCTTCTGTCTACATTTTTGGAGTCAACATATTTTTTTTCCTCCCTTTAATCTTTAGAAATCACACTTGAATAGTGTTGATGAGATAGAAATTAGCTAACAAGAGTGTCTTTAATATATAGAGCTGTTTTCTTTTATTTTTCAATACATTATGAATTCATAAATGCTAAAACTAAGATAGACCTTTCAGAACTTAGCGAAGTATAAGTGAAGAGCATTAAAAATCATTTGATCATAGGAATATATGAAAGAACCACATAAATAGATTTAAAGTATCAGCACAGCTTGGCATATATAATGAAATTATCTTAAATACATATATGTGGGCAAAGGCAATAACCAGCTGTTAATGTCTTTGTGCTCTCCTACATAACTTACTAAAATTATTTCCTAGTACATTCATGTATTACTCTTGGCACATTTTCCAATTCTATGACCTGTTCTTTCCTATCTCTAGAGCTTTCAATTTGATTATATTCTCCATGGTATTAAACCACTCTTCAGTTGGAGGACAAACAAATATAGTTGTATTCTGTGCTTTACTCTCTGAACCCTGTCTCATATTCCTTGATAGGATTATGGATAATGATTTGGATTTCTGTGGAAATCAAAGTGATGCATCATCTTTACCATCTCAGTGTATACGAACTTTGAAGTTCTAATATTATTTTATCATTTCTCAAAAAAGAAAGTCATAAATTAAAGAAATAAAATCTTTAGCCATCTCTAGGTATTCACCTTCCAAGAATTTCCATTATGATTAGTACTAGTGAAAATATACCTCAATACTTCGCAAGTCATAAGAATAAATGCCCATGTATCTTTTAAAATAATCTGTCAAGAGAAAGACTGGGATGTATTTGAAGGAAGAGTTGGGAATCTTGCACATTGATTCTGGATTGATTCTACTTCTCATAGGATTTCCAATTCTATGTATTTTGGCATATATAGCACAGGCAAGGCATTAATGTGTACTAGGTGTCAATGATCTTTAAAGTATGCTGCTACAAAGCATTATTTTCATTTTTCCTTTCGGTAGCATCTCATTTTTTTCAAATACATATAAAGATAATTTCCAATATTCATTTTTATGAGATTTTTTGTTTCAACTTTTTCTTTCCCTCTCCATCCCCCCAAAGACAGAGAGCAATCTGACAAAATTAAATGTGCAACCCTTTTAACCATATTTCCATAATTGTCATGTTGTACAAGAAAAATCAGACCAAAATGGGAAAAATATGAGAAAGAAAAAGTAAATAAACAAAAACACATGAAAGTATTATGCTTTAATCTACAGTCTCCATAGTTCTCTCTCTGGATGCAGATGGCACTTTCCATCCTAAATCTATTGGAATTGGATCACTACATTGCATAGCATTAATTCAATCAACCACTCCCAGGTTCATACTAAAAGTAGGTAGCCAATTTAAAATATCATTTCCTTTAATAGCTTAAATTTCTATGATACTTTATAGTTACAAAGAATTTCATTTATATTACCTCATCATGTTAAAACAAACTCTTTGAAGTTTAAATATTTCCGTTGCCACTGTGTAGCTTTGGGTAAGTCAATTAAACCCTTTGAGACACAATTTACTCATGTATAAAACTAAGGGCCAGATGAACACCAAAATTCTTTCTAACTCTTACTCTATGAGGCTGTGTTCTTATTCGAGCCTCAAGTCAGTCACATGATATTCTTAATACAAATAATTTATTCAATTAAACTCAAGTGTATAAATATTTGTTAAATGAGCAGCTCTCATTTTGCAGATGAAACAGTGGAGGCTCCACTCACGTCTGTAGCAAAGTCAGAATTAGGACTTGGGTCCTTTGATTTTAACTCCTGGGCTCTTTCCATCACACTGAGTTCACCTTTCTATCTTTATACTCAACACATTTTTTCAAAATAGGTTTAGTATGGATTAGGGTATTTTCTATTATCTGCATATTTTATGGAGAAATAAACTGATGTATTCAATTTTCTCATGACTATCTCTGTGAATTTGCTGGCTTAATAGTAGATAATTATTCACTCCAAACTTAAAGGAATTGTGGCAAGAGGATATTATTAATGAAAATGTTATATTATATTATGGTATTATATGGCCTGGGTGTTACACAGAAAATATACTTCCAAAGAAGCCAAGGGCATAGATAAACAGATTGAGTTTGTGGGTGGCCTTTCTCAATTCCTCTTTCCCAATTGACTTGAAGCAATACAAAATTACAAGATTGTTATTCCAAAAACCATGCAATGTGAATTCAAAGCAAGCATAGATAGAACTAGCTGATGAAGACCCAGTTCTGCCACTTAATAGATGTGTGACCTTGGATAAATAAATATAAATACTCTGTAACTAATTTTTAAAATCTATAAAATGAAATGTTGAATTAGATTACTAAAGTGATCAAAGTGATTGCTTTATTATAATTATTATCTACTGTGAAATCTAGTAGAATAGAATTTCTTATCCAGTTTTAGTCTTTATAATCCTAGGACAAATAAATGCTTTGTAAATAGGAGATACTTTAAAAAATGGTGATTTGAAACAGCAGAAATAAGGAAGGATCTTTGATGAAGAAGATTCTTTTGCTGTATGCATTACTAACACTCTCATGAGCTCAAAAAAGAAACCTAATTCATGTCTGAAAATAAATTGTTATTTTAAAAAAATTAATTTTATTTAAAAAACACAATAAGAAAAAGGAAAAACAGAAAATGGATACAAAACAAAATAAAACAAAACAAAGGAGAACATTGTCATGTGCCCAGCAGAACATTGGGGAGGATTCAAAATATATAACAACAAATTACCAATTCAAAAAGTATATAGATAGATAATTAGATAGATAGATAGATATAGAGATTAGTAGAAGCAATTATCTTCATGAGTCTCCATCTCATCTTTACATCCTTGTAAATTGTTCTTTTGTTCTCTATTGTGCACTTTTTAAAAAGTATTTTTCCCCTTTCATCCACCCTCACCACTCCCAAGCAGGCTATAGTTAAGAAAGGATATATTTATATATACATATGTAGATATATACATACATACACATACATACTAGCTCCCCACCTACACACACACACACACACACACACACAATATTTTTCCTATCCTTGCTGACTCTTTGTTTTAATTCTGTTCCTTGACTTGCTTTGTAAAAAGGCAATTATCCTCCCCCCACTCATGGATCCCTCTCTTGTCTTCTTCCCTTACCCTTTGCTTCCATCTGCCCATCCTTCCTCCCTTATTTCTTTATATATTTTGGAGGGTGCTATATCATTTATGCAGTTTTGCCTATTTAACTCATTCTTGATATGAATAGGTTTTCAGAATGATAAGACTTCCTCTCCTGTCTTATGCCTCTGTGTCTATTCTTTCTCTGTATCTCATTTGTATAACATGCTTACTATTTTTGCTTTAACTCTGCTCCAATCTTTCTTTTGAGCTGCCCTGTAGTTGATGTTAATCTTTAACATTTGATACAAAACAATTTGTCCATGTTAAGTTCCTTGAAATTGATCTTTAATATTGACTCTTATATGTTAAATTTTCTAATTAAGTTCTGGTTGGTTGTTTAAAAATCCCTGAAAATATGCAAGTTCATTGAATGTCCTTTTTTCTCATTGAATATTATAGATAATTTTGCTGGATATAGTTTTGGCTAAAGGCATTGTTCTTTTGATTGTCAGTACATATGATTCCAGGACCTGCAGTCTTTTTTTGTAGTTGCTGAAAAGTCCTGTACAATTGTAGCTGTAGCTCCAGCATATTTGAATAGTTTATTTCTTATTTCTTGAAAATTTTTCTCTTTGAACTGGGGTTTCAAAAGTTAGCAATACTATATCTGTTTTCCACAAAGGATCTCATTAAGGTGATGATTGATGATTTTTTTTTCTATTTCTACTTTCCCCTCATGTTCTATCACTCCAGGACAATGCTCTTGCATTATTTCCTACATTATTGTGTCAAAGTTCTTTTGGGTCACAACTTACTGATAGTTCATTATTTTTATATTTTCTCTCTTTGATTGGATCTCCACAAAGAATCTTGAAAAGGTAATCAGGGGATTTTTTTCTGTTTCTACTTTTACCTCATGCTCTATCACTCCAAAACAATTTTATTTGATTATTTCTTGCATTATTGTATAATACATTTGCTATTTTTACCTTAACTCTACCTCAATCTTTCTTTTGAGCTGCCCTATTGTTGATGTCTATCTTAAACATGTCATATACATTTCCCATGCACAAAAAATTAATACAACCACAATTTTTTCATGTTGAGTTCTTGAAACTGAGTTTTGATATTGGCTCTCATATTTTAAATTTCCTGTTAAGTTCAGGTTTGGTTGTTAGAAAGTCCTGAAAATCTGAAAGTTCATTAAATATTTCTTTTTTCTCATTCAAAATTATAATTTTGCTGGATATGATATTTTGGCTACAAGTATAGTTCTTTTGATTGTCAGTAGATATGATTCCAGGAGCAATGGTCTTTTATTATAGCTGCTGATAAGTCTTGTACAATTTCAATTGTTGCTGCAACATACTTGTAGTGTTTTTTTCATATTCCTTGAAAAATTGCTATTTGTTCTAGGAATTTTGAAATTTGGCAGTAATATTCTTATGTGTTTTCCACAAAGGATCTCATTGATGGGTGATCAGTGAATTTTGTCTTTTTCTACTTTCCCTCATGTTCTATCATGTCAGGGCAATTTTCTTGGATTAATACTTCATTATTGCATCAAGGTTCTTTTTTTTTTTTTGTCTCAACTTTCAGACAGTCCAATTATTATATTTTCTCTTCTTGATCAGTTCTTCAGATCTGTTATTTTCCTTATAACATGTTTCACATTCTATTTTATTTTTTTCATTCTTTATGATTTACTTAATTATTTCTTGGTCTCTCATAGCTTCCCTTGTCCATTTATATTTTTTCAAGAGTTCTTTTCATCTTTGAAACTCTATATCTCCTTTTCTAGTTGGTTAACTTTTTTCATAATCTTGTTTTTCTTAGATGGCTTTTTATTAATTTTTTTTTAGTTTTTCTTCAATGTCTCTCCTTTGATTTTTAAATTCTTTGAGTTCTATAAATTCTATCTGGACAGGAATCCATTTCACATTATTTTTGTGGGGAGAATTTTTTTTTAACTTCAGTGTCCTCCTCTGAAGATGAATCTGGGTCTTCCCTGTTCCCATAGAGAGTTTCTATAGCATAGTTCATTCTTTGCTGGTTCATATTTTTTTGTTTTTTGTTTTTGTTTTAATAAGTGTAACACCTGTAATCATGGAGTAAAGGAGATGGTGCCTCAAGCTTCACTTCAGTTCTTTCCTCTGACCTGGAAACCCATACCAATTGCTACATTCTCCAGCAAATGCCCACAACCAGCAGCATCCTCACCCCATTGCTTCCATACTCATTGGATATACTGAATCCTTCTCCTCTAGGGCCATGCCTCTGTGGCACAACTGAGTCTGGTATTTCTAATCACTCAATATTCCCTCAGCTTTCCTCGAATCAGATCCTGACTCCACAAAGAGCCAGGAGGTAAAAGTTTTTGTGTTCCTGCTGAGTCTCCAGCCAAACCCAGCCAACCCATTCTGGAGAGCTATTTGGAACTATGCTCAAAAAGTTATCAAACTGTGCATACCCTTTGATCCAGCCATACTACTACTGGGCTTGTATCCCAAAAAGATCTTAAAGAAGGGAAAGGGACCTGTATGTGCATGGATGTTTGTGGCAGCCCTCTTTGTGGTGGCCAGAAACTGGAAACTGAGTGGATGCCCATCAATTGGAGAATGGCTGCATAAATTGTGGTATATGAACATTATGGAATATTATTGTTCTGTAAGAAATGACCAGCAAGATGAATACAGAGAGGCTTGGAGAGACTTGGGAAGAGTACACTCAAATTCAGAGTTCAACTGTATTTTGCTACATGTGTAGGCTACCTATAAGGCAAATATTAGTCACAATTAGTATTATTTAATAATTTGGAAGTTCTTGTTATAGTTACAGAGTTACACCATAGTTTGTTTTAATTTTAACATATTGACAGATGAGGTCATTTAGGCTCCCAAGGAGTGCTCCTTTCTGGAGTTAATAGCCTGTATTCCATTTAGTCTGCTATAAAGGGAAGGGAAGTGTTGATATTTATTGCAGAGGCTTCTTCCCTTATATTATTGTGTCTGTCCCAGATGTAGAGTTCCTAGTTGCATTCTTTGTCTCCTCTTTGTCTAACAATTTTTACTGAAAGAGCCAATTGAGTGAGGGGAGAAAACGTTCTTTCTTCCTCTGCAATGGAGTCTCCCTTCCAAAGGATGCCCGAGACTGTATACCTCAAATTCCTCTAATTCTTTAATTCATGCTGCATTATGAAAAGTCCCCAGAGAATGAGAGAGATCACCTGCTTAAACAATTATATTATTCCCCTCATGGTCTAATGAGGTTGTATTTCAAAAGGAGATTATAAAGGATATAAGCACATCTTATTTATATAGGAAAACCCTTCATATTACATGTGAGCTAAAGGGTGATTAGTGACCACATCCCCTCTTCAACTACATGTTGAGTGAAATGGAAAAATCTATTTTGAAAACTACTCATTCATTTTGATATTTTCATCAAGAAGACTCTCAATATAGACAAATCATTTTAATGAATATTTTACAGAGATGAGGAAAAGATATACATGGTATTAGTTAGTTTTCACTTTTTTAATTATGTTTTTTCCTAGTTTTTCATATTCTTCTTCTTCAGAATATATTAAAAATTGATCACCAAATGCCTCCATCATGAATTTCTTCTGTATAATTTGCACGAGTTCAGTGTTTGTTTGTTTTTGAATTCATTTTCTTGGTTGCCTTTTCTACTTCCATATATAATTCAACTTGTACTCAAGTTATAGATTCATAACGTTAAAGTTCCATTCTACTAATATTGAGAACAGTTTGTAGTAGCAAAGTTAGATCTAGTTAAGTTTATTTCTATTTATTGTTTTCTTCTCCTATATGAACACTTTTAGTATACTCTTGTTACTTTTCTCACATTAAACTTTCTGCAGTCTTGTTTTTCTCTCCATCGATTTTCCTGATTTTCAATGTGACAATCCTAATTATATGCCACATTCACTGATAAAATTTATTGAATAAGCTCATATTATAAATCAATTTTCCCCTAACATCAATGTCTCTCAACTTAAAAAAGATATAATTTTTTTAAAAAAAACTCTAGGTATAAACATACCTAAATTGTGTTTTAGAAATTTCCCTACAATTTTATTCCAAGATATGGGCAGACACAGAAACATAACCTTTTACTATTTTTGCTTCCAGGACTTGCAGATGGATCAAAATTCATGGGTTTTCAGAGCTTATTGGACCATGTTCCCTCTGTCCTCAGATATATGTTTCAGTTCTTTGCTGGATACCTTGTCTCCTACTGGTATAGTGACCTCTATTGAAAGCATCAATGTGAAATGGAGAGGAAGAGAGAAATTTCCCTTTTCCTCACCAGTGGCACTCTTTATCAATGTGCTCCTGAGTTGTATACCTCAAATTCCTCCAATTCTTAATTTCATACTCCAAAAATTCATCCCATTATGTAAAATCCCCAGAGACTGGGGTACCTTATCTGCTTAGCCAAATATATTATTCCCCTCATGGCCTACAATGGCACCTCATAAGGAAATTACATTGGCCACAATCACATCTTGTTTACACAGTAAAGCCTCAATGTTACATGTGAACTGGAGGGTAGTTAATAAACATGTCCCTCCATTAATTAATTTTTGGCTGCAACGAAGAAATCTCTATTAGAAGCAGGCTAAGTTAAAACTGCTTTAATTACACGTATTGTCTCCTCGTTTTTAACATCAAATTTGATGTTAATTTTGACCTTTGCTCTAACTACTTGCTAATCAGATTGTCACAGGCAGATGATTTAAAATTAACTCATATCAATAACCAGTCATTCCTGTCTGTTAAGACATCAATTCCATTTGGGGAAGGGGGAATATAATTTGTCACTTAACCTATCCAATGCCTTCCATCTCTCTTCTTGAAAAAAAGCTTTCATAACTCTGCTGTGAAACAACTGAGAAATCTATACCATTCTAAATTATTTCACTTTTTAATTCTGAATGACATTTTACAAAATATTTTCACCATCTGGTGTACCTAAATTTACATTGAAAGAAGTGATTATTAAGGTACATGTTAACTTAGCTTACAGGACCTTATCAGATTCTTAATATAAGATCTTTTTAGACATTCGTACACAAACTATAATGTATGAAGACAATTTAGCACACAGTGGTATGCTACTATGTTCACTGATTTATGAACTTCTCCATTTAGAATTCTATAGTTCTTGTGAGCATAGGTCCTATTATATGTTTTCAGGATTAGATATCTCAAATCAGAAGGGTTCTTAGATATCATCTATTCCAAAAATCTGTTTTTATCAATGAAAAAAAAAACTGTAACAAAAAGGGGTGAATTAATCTTCCCAAAGACATACAGGTCATTAAGCCAGGATATAATCTCAGGGTCTTTGATTCTAATATGCAATATTTTTTTCTCTATTCCTAATTGTACTTTGCACAGTGCTTGACATATTCTAGATATCCAATGACTATTGATACTAAATATTTTCTATACAATACCTGTAGGTCCAGCTATATGATATTGCAAAAAATATCTATTTTATATACTTCAAAGGTAAGATATACATTTCATTTCTTCTTAATGTTTTATTTTTCTAATTACATGTAAAATAATTTTAACATTTATTTTTTAAAATTTAGTTTCAAATTCTCTAGATTCTTCCCTCCCCTCTCGATTTAAAAGGCAAACAATTTGTTCTAGATTATACATGTGAAATCATGTAAAACATATTTCCACATTAGTCACATTGTAAAAGAAAGACCAAAAAAAGTAAAATTAGTATAATTTCATCTGCACTCAGGCCGTAAGTACTTTCACTAGAGGTAGATGTAATTGTTCATCATAAGTCTTCTGGAATTGTCTTAGATCACTGTATGGCTGTGAAGAGCTAAGTCATTTACAGTTGATCACCACGCAGTAATGCTGGTAGTATGTACAATGATATTTTGGTTCTACTCTCTTCACTTTGCATCAAAGTTTCCTAGGTTTTTTCTGAAAACATCCTTCTCATCATTTCTTTTAGTATAATAGTACTCTAATATTATAATATACCACAGCTTGTTCAGCCACTCCCCAACAGATGGGTATCACCTTAATTTCCAATTCTTCACCACTATAAAAAGAGCTACTATATATTATTGTAAATAAAAATTATTTCCCTTTTTTCTTTGGTATCTTTAGGATACAGAGCTAGTAATACTTTATCTAAGGATATGCAGTTTTATAGCCCCGTGGGCATAGAATGATTGGATCAATTCACAGCTCTACCAATTAAATTTTTCCATTTCCCCAATGCCCTCCAATATTTATCATTTTCTTTTCTGTTATGATAAGACAATCTGATAGTTGTGAGGTTGTATTTTGTTTTTGAATTTTATTTCTAAAGTCAATAATGATTTGGAAATTTTCATATGATTATAGATAGCTTTGATTTCGTTAGCTGAAAACTAGCTGTTCATATCTTTTAGTCACTTGTCAATTGAGGAATGACTTGCATTTGGAAAGATTATATATATAATGCGCTTATCTGGAAAAATGGAGTCAAATTTAAAATATGAACAAATTAGATCTCATTAATTCAACACTTAGAACTATTGTCAATTTGCATTGTTGAGATTTTTTCTTACTAGTTACATTTTCACTGAAAAACAAATTCAAGCTACTTTGATTCTTTGCTGATAATTATGATTGAAAAAAAGGCAATCAATGTGAAGAATGTTATGAGGGGATGAGCAATAAAAATTGACCATTAAATAGATGAGTGAGGTGAAGAAAAGTGAAGAATGGAAGATGACTTTTATACTATGAGGGAATTAGATGGCTCAGTGGATAGAGTACTGGGCTTGAAGTCAGGAAGATCTGAGTTCAAATCTAGGCATGGATACTTATCAGCTTTGTGACTCTGGGCAAATTAATCAACCTGCTTGTCTTAATCCAGTGGACAAGGAAATAACAAACTACTTCAGTTTGTTGCCAAGAAAACCTCTTGGATACTATTAGTAAGGTCCACAGGTCACAAGGATTTAGACATAGCTGAATGACTGAAGAACATTTATATTGTGAATTCAAATGTTTAGGACAGTAGTGACTTCAACAGGAATAGAGAAATTGAATCCAAGTTTAAGGTCAAATAATGTGGTAGAAGACATATTGGATGTGAAGTCAGGAGGGACCTGTGTTTAAATCACATCTTTAATCTTTACTGGTGATAAGAACATGGGGATGTCACTATGCTTCTCTGAATCTCAGTTTTCCCTCTATAAAATGGATATCATAATACATTACTTGTTATGAAAAGAAAGTGTTTTGTAAACACCAAAGCACTAAATTTAGGTGGGCTATTAATATTCACCCATTTAAGGAGTATGTTATCAGAGGACCTCGGCTTCTTAAAAATAAGAAAACCTAAAAAATAAAGAAGGAAAAAGTGTATTTGAGAGGCAAAGGGAGATTTCCCTCCTCATGTAAATTTTTCCTATATGATGTACCTCCCATTTCTTTGACCTCTTTCTTGGTTCTTTCTGCCAAATTTATCAAAACTTTCATTGAGATTATGTGATGATCAATTCTTATGAATGAGATGAGATGATTGATGCCAGTTTCAATGATCTTTTGATGAAGAGAGCCATCTACACCCAGAGAGAGGATTGTAGGAACTGAATGTGAATCATAACATAACATTCTCACTCTTTTTGCTGTTCTTCTCTTGCATTTTGTTTTCTTACTCATTTACTTTCTTTTTTATCTGATTTATCTTGTGCACCAAGAGAACTGTATAAAGTTTATACATATTGGATTTAACATATATTTTTAACATGTTGAACATATATCGCATTGCTTGCCATCTAGGGGAGGGAGTGGTAGAAAATCTGAAACCCAAAGCTATGCAAGGATCAATGTTGTCAAATTATCCATGCATATGTTTTGAAAATAAAAAGCTTTATTAAAAAAAAAAAAAACTTTCATTGAGGCAGATCTAATCCAAGTAGTCATTCATTAATCTAAGCACCAGGCACTAACATTTGAATGACCAATAATGCACCAATTGCAACTATTGTCTGACCAAGACCGAACTAATTTTACCTTCATATATTAACTACTCAAAACTAGTCATTTTCTTCCCCAAATCAGTCTTCCAGGAGTGAATCCAATAAAACACCGCTCTTTAGAAGTGTAGATGAATATTAACCCCTGCCTCTTTTTCTTCCCTTTTTCATTTATGAGAGTGACTTTGCACCTTAATTCTGATGAGAACTAGTCATGAAGATATAATTATAGGAGAGAATATAGATTAGTTGCCAAAATCATTGTTTAAAAAAATTATTGTGTTATTTTATAAACCAAAAAGCTTTACAAAATGCCTTATCTTTGTCTATATTAAATATAATAGAACATTTTAGGACTTTTCCATAACGTTTCAATTTTATTTCTTACTAAACTCCTTCAAAATCTTGGCCAGAGCAAAGCATGCCTATAGATTTTTCTTAAGTAATTTCTTGAAACAACAAAGTTCTACCTACCTGTTTCACATATTCCATCTTTAGCCATTGTCTCATTGATGGGATTCTATTTTATTTTCAGTACTTTGCACCAGAGAACATGTTGTTATATTTTAATATATATGAGGTCTTTCTTTTTATCATTAAGACATTTTCTTAATTCTCCTGGTTAAAAAGGAAGTAATAATAACAACCAAATTTGCAAAAAACATTATATGTTATCATATGTGGTGTTTATGCTATTGTTGATATAGGCATTATTTTGATTATCTTCACTTTGTTGTTGAGAAAAACTAGGCTGAAAGAGGTTAAGTGACTTGCTCAGGGTCACACAGTTAATATAATAATATGAGTCTAAATATATATCTAGGATCTGAACTTGGATCTTTCTAATGTTAAATCAAGAACTCTATCCACTATGACCACTGTGTGCTTCTCTTAAATATAAGAATGATCTATTTTTATAAAAAAGTACAATAAGTAAGGAACATTTTCTGACCATTTGTTTCATACTTTATTTTTATGTCACTACCTTCAATACTTTGAACCATCTGGCACTGGTCACAATTATCACACATCTAATTCTGTGAAAGTCTTTTCTATGTGATTATAAAAATCCCCACAGAGTATTTAATTAACTTTTAGAAGACTTTTCTCTGGTTCTTTTAGGATTTCATACATGGCAGGGCACTACTTGGACTGTCCATCTGTTATCCATTAACCTAATTATGTGATCACTTCATCTCCATTTCTAGTCGTAGTTTCCTTGGTGATGTCACATATATCACTTCTTGTACCTAAACAGTTGTTAGTAATATGCTACAGTTTCCTTACACTAATTTGAAGACTTTGTTTCATCTATAATTTTGATATTTCTGAGATACAATTTCTGTTTGTGAATAACAAAAGTTCTTTAAACACAATGTAAAAAATTTATATGATATATTATGCTGTTACAAGATCTATTGCTTCTCTATAAAAAAATTTATTATAACAAGATCTGGAACTTGCCAGTTCACTAGCATCTCCTATTTATGTTAGCAGCTATTAATTCATCTCTTCAGACATTTTCTCTATACCCATCCCTCTCCTATAGATAGAATAAAATTCGCTTTCCATTGTTCCAAGTAAACAACCTTTTTAATGAAAAAATAATATTTGAAGTTTGTTTTTATTAGTAATTACTATAGGAAACCATTTTCCCTCCACCACGGGAACAGAATGGGAAAAGAGTCATTGTACCATAAATAGGTTAGACAAATCATGAAATATTCTACTATTTCAAAGTCAGAGAAATTAAGTTGAAGAAAGGCCAAATACAGATTTCAGAAAAACATGCAAAGACTTACATGAACTGATGCTGAGCAAAACCAAGAGAACACTGTAGACAGTAAGAATAACAGGATTCAATAATGAACTCTGATAGACTTAGTTTTTTTTCAACCATATAGTGACTCAAAACAATTCCAAAAGATTTGTGATAGAAAATCGCTTCCATTCCAAAATATTTAGAGAATTGAATCTAATTTATAAAAATTAAGCCATTCTCCAATTGATAAATGGTCAAAGGATATGATAAGACAATTTTCGGATAAAGAAATGGAAACTATTTTTAGCCATATGAAAAGAAGCTCCAAATCATTATTGATCAGAGAAATGCAAATTAAGACGACTCTGAGATACCACTACACTACACATCTGTCAGATTGGCTAGGATGAGAGGAAAAGATAATGCTGAATGTTGGAGGGGATGTGGGAAAACTGGGACACTGACACATTGTTGGTGGAGTTGTGAAAGAATCCAGCCATTCTGGAGAACGATTTGGAACTATGCTCAAAAAGTTATCAAACTGTGCATACCCTTTGATCAGCAGTGTTACTACTAGACATATCCCAAAGAGATTTTTAAAAAGGGAAAGAGACTTGCATGTGCAAAAATGTTTGTGGCAGCCCTTTGTGTAGTGGCTAGAAACTAGAAATAGAATGGATGGCCATTAACTAAAGAATGGCTGAATAAGTTGTAGTATATGAATGTTATGGAATATTATTGTTCTGAAAGAAATGACCAGCAAGATGATTTCAGAAAGCCCTGGAGAGACTTACATGAACTGATGCTGAGTGAAATGAGCAGGACCAGGAAATCATTATATACTTCAACAACAATACTATGTAATGATCAATTCTGATGGACGTGGCCCTCTTCAACAATGAAATGAACCAAATCAGTTCCAATAGAGCAATAATGAACTGAACCAGTTACACCCAGAGAAAGAATTATGGGAAATGAGTGTGAACCACAACATAGCATTTCCACTCCTTCTGTTTTTGTCCACTTGCATTTTTGTTTTCCTTCTCAGGTAATTTTTACCTTAGTTCTAAGTCTGATTTTTCTGGTGCAGCAAAATAACTGTATGTAATATATACAAATATTCTGTTTAACATATACTTCAAGATATTTAACATTCTAGGGGAGAGAGTGGGGAAAGAACGGGAAAAGTTGGAACACGTTTTGCAAGGGTCAATGCTGAAAAATTACCCATGCATATATCTTGTAAATAAAAAGCTATAATAAAAAAGAAAGAAAGAAAAAAAGAAAAGGAAAAAAAGAAAATTGTTTCCATATCAATAGGAAGAACAGGTGAAACTGAATGAAGATCAAAACTTACTATTTTCACTTTTTAAAACTTTGGTTTTATGCTTTTCCCTTCTCATTATTTTTCCCTTTTGTTTTGATGTTTCTATCACAACATGACAAATAAGGAAATGTATATATATATATATATATATATAGCCTACATCAGACTGCTTGCTGTCTTGAGAAAGGAGAGATAAATAAAATTTTTGAACTAAAAATCTTACAAAAATGAATATTGAAAACTATCTTCACATGTAATTGGAAAAAAATACTATTAAGTGAGGAAAAAAAAAGAAAGAAAAAAGAAAGATTGAATAATATTCAGGGAAAACAAAAGGTGAATCAGAGTACAGGGAATAGGCAAGGGACTGACTGCCCTTTTTCCCCACCAAGCTATTCTTCCAAATAAGTGATAGATTCCTGATCCGAATATTAACTACATTTATCAAATAAACCTAGAGCTAATTAGTTTCACAGTACTATTTTAGAAAGCAAAATATTTTAATAAATACTGTATTATAATTCACATTGACCAAAAAGCAAACAAAACATTAGAAAGCCACCTAAGGAATATTGTTATAATTGTCATCTTATTAAGAAGTTATTAATCTCTGATGTTTAAACTTTTTATTCAACCATAGTACAAACATATTTACTAACCTGCAAAATAATCTAATAGTAAAATATTCAGTATGTTAGTGTATGTAGTATAGTTTCTGTTAATATTATTCTGGATTTTGAGATAAAATTAACTTTGAAACAGTCTTTAAAAACCCTAAATATAAGATGTCTTTCATTTGTAGTTGCTTTTAGGAACTTAATATATACTGGGAAAGGCACATAATTAAGTGTGAAGAGACCTGGGTTGTATTTACACATCCAAAATTGACTTTCTGTATCACCTTCAGCAAATCCTATAATTTTCAAGAGTACAAAAGGAATAATACAACTTCCTGTATCTACTACACAGCTAATATGTAGGGATCAAGTGAAATGTTTAAAAATATTTTAAAGGAATTATGTACAAAGTGTTACCCAATATAAGCTTCCATTTTCATCTTTCTGCACAATATGTGAAGTGTATAGAGAGTTGTTCTTACAAACCAGAAAGACCATATATGGTTCTACTTCGCTTTCTGAGCCATACTGGCTGTGTGTCCAAGTCATTTTTACCTCTCAGTGCTCTAAGGAATATAGAAATGAAAGTATATAGTTTATTCAAAATAGTTATTTTACATCAAAAAGAAATAATAGATTAAAGAAGTCATCCTCCCCACAAAAATATTGCAGAATATATAAGCAGAGTATAGAACATTTAGGTGATAAGCAATGAAGGACAAGTCAGAAGAGAAACCATCATGTTAATGTATTATGGAAGACACCTAGAAGGAAAAATTAAATGATGCATTCTACAAGCAGTTACAATGCTCACCAGTAGTCATGGGGGTCTTCAAATATTTAGACATATGGTGAAGGTATCTCTCTCCTAAAAGCAACCACAAATGAAAGACATCTTATATTTAGGGTTTTCAAAGACTGTTTCAAAATTAAGTTTATCTCAAAATCCAGAATAATATTAACAGAAACTATACTAAATACACTAACATACTGAATATTTTACTATTAGATTATTTTGCAGGTTAATAAATATGTTTGTACTATGGTTGAATAAAAAGAATACCCAGTATGCTTTATCATTTCATCCTTTGAAAGGTGGAGGAAGGCATAATGAAAATCACTGACTGTGACCCCAATGAAGAATGATTGCCAAAGTAAAAATAACAGAAATTGTGAGAGGAAAGAAACGTCACATCCTAGAATGCATTATATATGGGGTGGGATCTGAGGAATGATAATTATAGTTTAATGCCCACTGAAATTCAGAAGTGCAAATTGCAATGGCTTGGGAGAAAGAGTACTTTAAGAACTATGGTCTAGAATTTTGTGGGATATTCCAGCCAAAAAATAGCTTGGATGTTCACAAAAATGAAATTTTAGGGATACATAAACAGTCCATTGAAGAAGAAAAGAGTGAGATACCTTGAAAAACTTGATGTGGTTTCATAGGGGTTTATTGACCAATCCACTTTTCTAAAAGCTATGTCAGAGATAGAAAAGCAAAGGTAGTTAACTGAGGATAAATGAAAATGAATGTTCAGTCCTGAGAGAATAATGGTGAGCAAAAGAAAGACTAGAATGAATTATTGATTCTTTCACTGATTTTAAAGATAATGAAGAAAGATATATGGGGGGCAAGAGGATTATCAAAATTGGAGTAGGCCACCATTTGAGGTAGTGGAAAGATGGATAAGAGAGAAAATGAAAAACAACCAATAACAATGTTGCTTTTGTTCTGAACAAATATAGTTTACGTAGAATTAAATCTTAAGTGCAGAGATGTTAGTAAGGACCTGATGCTGATCAGTTTTTTAGTTGTGTCTGACTCTTTATAGATCCCATTTAGGGTTTTCGTGACAAAGATGCTGGAGTACCTTGCCATTTCCTTCACCAAATCATTTCACAGATGAGGCAAACAAGGTTAAATGAATTACGCAGGGTCAGACAGCTAGTAAGTCTCTGAGATTAGATTTGAATTCAGAAAGATGATTCTTCCTGATGGCAGGTCCTGCAGTCTATCTACTGGGCCACCCAGCTGCCTTCAGGAAGGACCTAATGGCCTTTAATTATTTCAAATCATTTAATCCATATAAATTATAACTTACTGCACTCGAAGACATTGCAGATGTAATTAATAAGCTGTTGTCATTATCATTGGAATATCACAAAGATACTACATGATTGGAAGTGAACAAATGTCTCAATTTTTAGTCACTCAATAAAATTTCTTACTCTCTTTTTCCAAGAGCTGGAGAGACTAAAACAGTAAAAGACAATCTCTGCGCTCAAAAAGTTCACAAGATAGGGGCAGGTTCAGATCAACGTGTGGTGAATTTGATTTAGATTCACATAAAAATTCTCACTGTGATTAGAGTGAAGGGATGATACACTCTTAGAAGAAAGAAGATAAGTGACTGAGATGAGCCAGCATAGGTTGGTTAAGAACAAGTAAAGCTAAAAGTTTCCTAAGGTGATTCTGATGCATGAATTATTTCATGCAGATCTAAGGCTGAAAGCATGATCCTTCACAAGAATTTGACATGATTTTTTTCTCTACCAGCAGTTAGCTCTTAGTAATAACAATGACAAAAAATTATACAGCATCTTAAGATTTAAAAGTACTTTGCACAGACATCTGTTTGAGAACTAATTTGAATAAAGAAAATAATTATATTTATTTACATACTTAAACTTTGCAGCTTTTTACAAAATGTTTTTAGCAAGTCATGCCAATTAGACTCATTTTCACTAGACTGGTAGATAAGGGAAATATTGCAAACATAATACATATAGATTTCAACAAAGCACTTAGCAAACTGTCTTGCACTACATTTTTGGAAATGAAGGAAAGATGTAATAGCCTGAATGGTAGCTGTTAGGAAAGTGCTACAGTTTAAGCATGGGAGAGAAAAACACATAGCATAGGAAGAACTTTACTATGTAATCTGGTTGTTGTTGAAACTGCTGGTTAGGAAGCAATTAATTGTATCCCAGCTTACTAGGGGCAATAAGAAGACAATAAAAATGGGTGCACCACATTTAGTAAAGATTTTGCCCAACTATTATTTGGGAATATGGAAATAAATGTATATTGTCTATTATGCACCAGCTAGATGTATATTGGACATCTACTTGTCTCAGTGGATAGAGCTTTAGGGCTAGAGTTAGGAAATTGATATTAAATTTGGTCCCACATAGAGTTTGCCTTATCCACTTTCCAGTGTCTTTGCTAAGGAAACCCCATGAATAGTATGTTCCATAGGATGATAGCGAGTTGAACAAGACTGAACAACTACCTCAACAACTATGTGCCAGGCAATGTGCCAAATGCTCTCTGATTATCATCTCGTTTGCTCCTGATAATAACCATAGAAGTTTGGTTCATTTTACAGCTGAGGAAACTGAGTCAAGTGGAGATTTTTTTTTTCTTAAAATGACTTTTCTAGAGTACATAGCTAATAAATATCTGGCAGGTATTCCTGATTCCAGATCCATAACTAGATATATCTAATTTACAGTGAAGTGGAGCAGGCAAAGCATGTATTACTTGAAAAAGAGTGATCAAAGTTGGAAAAGTTAGCGTAGAAAAGAGGCAGAGAATTCTGGGAAACAATACATGATATTATCCTAACATTGCTTTGTATCTCTTCCTGTTTGTTCTGTCTCACTTTTGCGATTCAGTTTTGTATTAACTCCTCCACTACTGCCAAAAATCATGTACTCATTACAGCTGAACAATCATTCTAAAGAATATTCACTGAGTTTACATATAGCTACCCTTCTTAGTGAAGTGTGTCAATATACATCAGCAACAAACCATCATATGGTCAGGTGAATCTGGATATTCAAGTTCATTATGTACACTGGGGTATGAATTATATGGATTAGATAGTTGGAAGTAATTAGAAACCACAAGATCCTTCCAAATATCTCTTCACTGAATTGAATTGGATTGAAACCTAAAGAAAATAATTAATGTACTATCACCAAACTAGATGGAGTTTTCTTTTGGTCCACTACAATGACATATCCTCAATCCTATTGGTGTTTTTTTTTTTTAATTTTCATCAACAGCATAAATAAGGTATGGAAAGCATGTATAATTTTCAGATAACATAAAGACAAGAGTAATAGATAATATGTTAGAGAATAACATTTTCATGCAAAAATATCTTAATAGAAAAAGAAGCCAAATAGAGGAAAATGACATTTAATGACAATAAATGAATGCTAAGTCCTATCACTGGACTCAAAAATCATCTATGTAAGTATAGCATAGGGAAAGCATGTTACTACTATCATTCTTATGTTAAAAAACAAGATATGGCATTTTTGTGAACTATAAGGAATGAAAATTATAGAACAGGAGGTCCACAAAAGCTAATGGTTTTTAGGTACATTCCTAGAAGCATAATGTCCAGAATGAAAAATGTACAAAGAACATTGGAACTGGAGTTGAGAGATCTGAGTTCAAAACCTAGGTCTAATACTTATGAGTTATGAGAGGTTGGTAAAGTTTCCTAATCTTTCCTCATCTATAAAATGGGGGTGATATTTGTCCTTTGTATTTCTTGGTATTTTGTAAGGAGGATACTTTATACATATTAATTTACAAATAAGTGTGAACTATTCTTATTTTCTCATTATAATTTGCCTTTTTGAAAACATTTGCATTATTATATTTCATTGTGAATACCACATTTCAGGAGAGACATGGACAATTTGAAGTACGTCTAATGGAAAATGACAAGGATAGTGGAAGAATTTGAATGTATATCATATTAGGATCTGTTGAAGAATAGCTGACTCATCTCCCAATGAGACTATAATCTGTTGGAGCTAACACTCATCCTTGGATCTTCTGTCCTAGAATCATTCATTCCTGATTGGTGAGAGTCTATTAAATCTGCATGGTCCTAGACTTTGGGGTTATGTTTCTCTCTACACTTTTTCCTGTGATGCTACCCTACAAGTGACTCACTTTCTGAGTAAATTTACAGAACGCTTCACTCTTGTCCTTTCTTTTCTTTTCTTTTCTTTTTTTATATTTTTTGATTAATGTTATAATTATAACTTTTTTTTTGACACTACATATGCATGGGTAATTTTTTTACATTATCCCTTGCACTCACTTCTATTCCAAATTTTCCCTCCTTCCCTCCACTCCCTCCTCTAGATGGCAGGCAGTCCCATACATGTGAAATGTGTTATAGTATATCCTAGATACAATATATGTGTGCAAAACCAAATTTCTTGTTTCACAGGAAGAATTGGATTCAGAAGGTAAAAATAACCAGGGAAGAAAAACAAAAATGCAAACAGTTTACACTCATTTCCCAGTGTTCCTTCTCTGGATGTAGCTGATTCTGTCTATCAATTGGAACTGAGTTAGATGTTCTCTTTATTGAAGATATCCTCTTCCATCAGAATACATCCTCATACAGTATTGTTGTTGAAGTGTATAATGATATCCTGATTCTGCTCATTTTACTCAGCATTAGTTCATGTAAGTCTCTCCAAACCTCTCTGAATTCATCCTGTTGGTCATTTCTTACAGAGCAATAATATTCTATAACCTTCATATACCATAATTTACCCAACTATTCTCCAATTGATGGTCATCCATTCATCTTCCAGTTTCTAGCCACTACAAAAAGGGCTGCCACAAACATTTTGGCACAGACAGGTCCCTTTCCCTTCTTTAGTATTTCCTTGGGATATAAGCACAGGAGTAGCACTGCTGGATCAAAGGGTATGCATAGTTTGATAACTTTTTGGGCATAATTCCAGATTGCTCTCCAGAATGGATGGATTCTTTCACTACTCCACCAACAATGCATCAGTGCCCCCGTTTTCCCACAGCCCCTCCAACATTCATCGTTATTAGTTCCTGTCATCTTAGCCAATCTGACAGGTGTGTAGTGGTATCTCAGAGTTGTCTTAATTTGCATTTCTCTGATCAATAGTGATTTGGAACACTCATTCATATGAGTGGAAATAGTTTCAATTTCATCATCTGAAAATTGTCTGTTCATATCCTTTGACCATTTATCAATTGGAGAATGGCTTTATTTCTTATAAATTAGAGTCAGTTCTCTATATATTTTAGAAATGAGGCCTTTATCAGAACTTTTAATTGCAAAAATATTTTCCCAATTTGTTACTTCCCTTCTAATCTTGTTTGCATTAGTTTTGTATGTACGAAAGCTTTTTAATTTGATCTTATCGAAATTTTCTATTTTGTGATCAATAATGAATTCTACTTCTCCTTTGGTCACAAATTCCTTCCTCCTCCACAAATCTGAGAGGCAAACTATTCTCTGTTCTTCTAATCTATTTATGATCTCATTCTTTATGCCTAAATCATGGACCCATTTTGATCTTATCTTAGTATGTGGTGTTAAGTGTGGGTCCATGCCTAGTTTCTGCCATACTAATTTCCAGTTTTCCCAGCAGTTTTTGTCAAATAATGAATTCTTATCCCAGCTGGGATCTTTAGGTTTGTCAAACACTAGCTTGCTAGAGTTGTTCACTATTTTGTCCTGTGAACCTAACCTATGCCACTGCTCAACTAGTCTATTTCTTAGCCAATACCAAATGGTTTTGGTGACTGCTGCTTTATAATATAGTTCTAGATCAGGTACAGCTAGACCACCTTCATCTGATTTTTTTTTCATTAATTCCTTTGAAATTCTGGACCTTTTGTTCTTCCATATGAATTTTGTTGTTATTTTTTCTATGTCATTAAAATTTTTCTTGGGAGTCTCATTGGTATAGCACTAAATAAATAGATTAGTTTATGTCCTTTCTTTTCCACACCCAGTTTTCCTTTCTTGTCCGGGAAAAAGCAATGGAATTTCATGAACACTAGAATGATCTGTGGAAAGATGTTCTCAGATGAATGCCTCATGGTTTCACTTACTATCTTTGCAGCTCCTAGATCAAAACACCCTTTCCTAGACTAGGGATTCTTAAACCGTTTTCCACTCATGATCCTTTTCTTCCTAGAAATTTTTACATGATCATGGGTATATAAGTATATAAAATAGTTTTACAAATCAATCATTTATTGATAATAAATTATAATTTCACAATCCCCATAAGATCCCATATTGGATTATGACCCACAGTTTAAAAAGTTGGCAATGCTTCCTTATATTTTGTCTCTCCTCCATTAGAATATACATTCTTTGAGCACTACGGCTGTTTTTTTTTTTTATTGTTTTATTTTTTTTTTATTTTTTATTTGTATCATTATCTCTTAGAACAGAGTTGGGGCAAATGTAAGAGTTTAATGATTTTTTCATTCATTTATTCAAATGGGTAGATTTAGCCTAGAGAAGTGAGGATTTTAAAAAAATAGCTGACTTTAAGTATTTGAAAAGATATTTGGAAATGAGATTAAGTTTGCTTAGTTCTATAAAGCATAACTAGAATCTTTGGGTAGAAATTGCAGAAGCAGGTTTGTGCTATCCTTAAATAGAAAAGGCTGCTTTAAGAAATAGTGAGTTTTTTCCTTACTGAATTTCGTAAAGTACAGAATAGACCACCATTTGTCCAGAAGAGATGTTATTGAAGTTTTCTTGCTTCTCAAGTATGGTTTGAATTAGGTGACCTTTGAGGTCACTTCCAATCTAATGATTATATCACTTCCAAGCCACAACTAGAGAAATGGATTAAGTTAATTCAGTCTTATGGTCTCTTTCTCATAAGCAAAATAATTTTTCTGAGTACCATGAAAATTCAATAAATAAATCAGTTGATGAAAAATTTTTCTTTCTTCTGCAATGAGAGGCCAATCTGAAGCCAAATTTAGATAAGAAACTGTTTTCTTCATCAAAGGCCTGCATATTCCCCAAATGGATGATTTAGTAACCATTAAAAGAATTGATATTCATTAATTAAACAAACATTTTTAATCCAAGTAATATGTTCAAGATACTATGTGAGGTACTGACAATAGAAAGGCAAAAATAAAATAATCCCTTCCCTTACAAACCCGGCATTCTACTGGGGGTTGAGAACGGAACAATATGTACAGAGGAAAGTAAAAAAAAAATAAATACAAAGTAATTTGAGGGTAGGAGAGTACTAACAACAGGGGAAATTGGTATAAACTGAGAATGGAAACAAACTAGAAATTCTAAGAAAAAGAGATTAATAGAGTGCATTACAAAAAATGGATGAGTTACATTAATCAAAAGCATTCCAATACATAATTTATGAAAATAACGTTGTTTCACTTCTCCAATTAAAATTTAATCCATATCCCCTGAATTCAACAAGGGAAGCTAGGATGGTTAAAGAGTTATAGCTCCTTCACTGCCCATATTTATAAAGGTAAAGGGAATAGATTATCCTGTGACAATCACAAAGATGGTGTATCTTTCTCTTAGTTATTGCTGCCAAGATTCTTGCCAGGGTTTGCCTTAATAGGCCCACGTTACACCTGAGAGCTAGTGCGGCTTCAGAAAGGGCCAAGGAACAGTCAATATGGTGTTTTCTACTTGACAATTCCAGGAAAAATTCCAGAAGGAGAACAGAGGTCTGAATACAACATTTGCAGACTTGGCCAAAGCCTTTGTTATTATCAGTTGTGAGGACTTGTGGAAATTTTGTCAAAATTTGGTTACCTTAAGAAGTTCATCAATATGGTACATAAGTTTCATCATGGCATGCTGGCCTGAGTTCTGGACAATGGATAATGCTCTCGAGCTTTGTCAATCACCAATGGAGTGAAAAAAGGCTGTGTGCTAGCTCCCATGCTTTTTAACATGATGTTTTCAGCCACGTTGTCAAATAATGTCATCAATCAAGATAAACATGGAATCAAAGATAGGTACCGCACAATTGGTAAATTCCTCAACTTGAAAAGGCTACAAAATAAAGCCAAAGTAGAGAAGTGATGGGGCAAGACATTGTGTTTGCAGATGATTGTACACTTGATGCAGCTTCTGAAGCAGAAGTGCTGCTTATGCTAACTTGGAGCAACAATTAACACCAAGAAAATACAAGTCCTCCACCATCCAGCACCACCTCTTCTGTATATGGAACCATCAGTTACAATAAATGGTGACGTTTTGGATGCTGTGGATACGTTCTCTTAGCTTGACGGTATAATTTCCAGGGATGTCCACATTGATAATGAGATTGACACATGCATTGCCAGAGCTAGCTCAGTGTTTGGGAGCCTGAAGGAAAGTGTGGGAGAAGAGAGATATTAGACTGACCACCAAAACTGAAGGTCTACAGAGCCATTGTGCTGATCTCATTGTTGTATATCTATGAAAACTGGACAGTATACCAGCTCCATGACAGGAAACTGAATCCCTTCCCTTTGAATTGTCTTAGGAAGATTCTGAAGATCACCTGGCAGGATAAGATCCCAGACACTGAGGTCCTTTCTCAAACTGCATTGCCAAGTATTCCAACTATACTGCAGAGAGTACGACTTTGTTGGGCTGGCCAAAAAATATATATATATATATATATATATATATATATATATATATATATATATATATATATATATATTATGAAGAGCTCACACAGGGCAAGTGTTAACAGAAAATGCAGTACAAGGACACTCTCAAGGTATTTCTTAAGAATTTCTTAAGAATTCTTAGAATTGATTGCATGATGTGGGATACACAGGACCACCCAGTATGGCATGCCCTCGTCAGAGAATGTCCTGTGCTCTATGAGCAAAGCAGAATTGAATTAGTCCAAAAGAAACATAAAATGAACAAAATTAGAGAAGCCCCCCAAATGTTCATATGGGCTATTTGTATCTGACCTGAGACAACATTCTGAACTCTGATTGGTCTGAACAGCCACAGTAGGACACACTGTAACTTGACCCTAACATAGGGATGTCATTTTGATCCTCTTTGAGAACAGAAGAGTAAAAACAAACAAACAAACAAACAAACAACAACAACAAACAAACAAAAAAAAACATGGTTTCTAAGTAATAAATGAAAGTTAATTTGAACTGTTCCCAAATGAAAGAGGTTATCTAGAGGTATGTTTATCCTCCTTCACCTAAAGATGGTGATTTCAAATGACTTGGATATTGAATTAGGAAGCCACAGTCTGTTCTTTTGGTCTTATTTGATTTCCTGTGAGCCTAATAATAGAAGGAAACTGCTCTGACCTTGTAAGTATTTCTTAGAAAGTTTTAAAGTGTCTTAGAGGAGCTTCTATCCTATTTTGGAGCTTATTTTTATAGAGCCAGAGAAGAAAATAAAACTCAATTCTAAATTCCACAATTAAATACATTCAAACAATTCTATTCAATATTTTAGCTGTATACAATTTGCCTCCATATTTTGTTCCTTCAGACAGACTAGCCAGGTATGAATACCTACCAGGTGTATAAGTGCTCCTAAATTTACAGAATGTCACTTTCTTAGGGGGTAGGGTGAGATGTACTAAAGACAGAACCCATAATTTCTTAAAAAAACAAAAACAAAAACAAAAAACACTTGTCATCCATGCTTCCTTAAAATAGCATTTGTTTTCTTTAGTGTAGCAAACAACGTGTTATGCAATTTTGTTTATTAAACATATTATCATAAATGATCCAAAATTTCTATTCACTGACATTTAGAGTTTGAGTCTTCAAATATTTGCCAGATTCAATCTACATCTCTGCCCTTATCTCTTCTCACCCCCACTCCTGTTCTCTCCACTCTATAACAAACTTCCCTTTATTTTCTTTGCTCATTCCCAACTCCACTGATGCTGTCATGTGGCCCCAATGCCTGGAACTGTGCCTTGTTGCCATGGTAATAGGTTCTTTAAAAAACAATACAGTAAAATAAAATAAGTAATAATGAAAGCTTGGGCTGTCTGTATTGGAGCCAAAAAGGCAAGACAGAACCAGAAATAGAATTCAGTATTGTGAATACTTGAAAACCCATCTTTAGCTCTAACCATTAGACCATTAGAGCACTCTTCTTTGTCTTCAAGCATATCTGACAACAGATAGCTTTTGAAATAAGGCAAAAATTAAAATAAAGGAAGACAATGAAATATATTGAAAAATCAAGATATTAGTGTGGACTTGGACTTCTGAATCATATGATGAGCAAAATGCAAGATTACATACTTTCTCAGATCTTCACCATCTATCAAACATCTCAAAAATATAAAATATCCATGTAATGTTGAATTATTAAATAATTTAAGCTTTCTCATGGTATAGGATGCCAAGAACTCTAAAGAGGTTAAAAAACTAATGAACTAAGAACAAAAAAGTAAATCATTCACCCCGGACGTGCCCACTCAATATCTCTTAATTCAATAGCCACAAGACAATTTTTGCAACAAAAATAAACTTTAAATTTTCATATAATATTAATATTGTATAAAAAAGCAAAATGGAGAAGCTTGCTCTAGCTGAGACTGCAATGCTTTGTGCTTCATAGTGCTCAGCTATACAAATAAGGATCAGAGGAAACTGTAGCCAGATATCAAAGTGTGTATGGATCCACTAGGTCTACCTGAAGCAAAAGACCCATCCTACATCTGGGGCCAATGGGATTTCACTTGAATTCACAGGGGTCCAAGAATTTCTCATCATTGGAAGAAAACTGAGATAGCTTAGAGGGCCAACTCCCAGGTAAATTATTATCAAATGAGTAGGAGTCAAAAAGTGAGTAATAAGGGAACATAAAGAAACATGGTTGAAATTACCAAGATTGTAAGGAAGAAAAACTCAGTTAACCATGTATGGGACCACCTGCCATCTAAAGAAGGGGCTGGAGGGAAGGAGGGGAAAAGTTGAAACAGAAGTTTTTGCAAGGGTCAATGTTGAAAAATTACCCATGCATATGTTTTGTACACAAAAAGCTATAATAAAAAATAAAATACAAAAATTCAGTTAAAGACCTTACATACAAGTAGATAAAACAAAAAATAAATGTTAATAATAAAAGCTGAACACCAGGTCAGCTAAATAAGTCCAAACATATTTAGATTATTGGTAAGTCAAAGGAAAAACAAATCATGTTCATTGATAAATAAGCATGGAATCAGAGTACCACAGAAATAATTGACAAAATAGAAAAATGTGATTTCCATAAAAGCAAAACTGATTAATTAAAAGACACAATAAAAGCAACTTACAGATTTACAGATTACTGGACTTTCTGAAGAACACAAGTCAAAAAGCCTAAACAGCATACTGCAAAAAGCTACATTGATACACATACATATTTCTTGCTTTATGCTGTTTATATATATATATATATATATACACATATATATATATATATATATATATATATATATATACATATGCACACATATATATCATAGAAACCTGCTCTCCATATATGCATATTGGTTAAACAAACAATTATTCTAATCAATATAAAATCTTACAATGTAAGATTTGAAAAGACAGGGGACAGCAAATAACCATTGGAATTTGCATAGGTTTATAAATAACTTTTCTTACAGTAATTATGAGAGACATAGTATGAAAACAATTATTTCTATTTTACAAATTAAAAACTGAGGCTCAGACATGAAAGTGACTTCTTCTTGGAAGGAAACCCAAGTATGCTGGGTGAACTCATATTAAATATATCTGTTTCCTGACTCTTTCATAGTATTTAGCAGTGTCTGAAACATAGTAGATTTTTAATAAATGTTAAATGATTGATTCTACTATATCACATAATTATTTCTAGAGCACAAATAATAAAGAATCTCATTTTTCTTTCATATGAGAAGACCTTAAAGAGAAAAATGGACTTTCATGTGGACTTTTGAACAAATAAATAGAATAGTTTTAAAATTATACTAAAGTGAAGTGGATGAAGGGAAAAGCTTTCCATAAACATAAAGTGCCATGAGAAAGAAAATGTGGAAAAATAAAATTATGTTTTGCCTTAAGACTTATAAGAGAGAATTATGGGGAAAATATTAGGTTGGAATGATTTAACACAATTTATTTGCATTTATATCATTAAAAGCTTACTTGGTATAAAGCATGATGTTAATGTTAGAGACAAAAAAATTAAAAGCCACATATTACCTAGCTTCAAGGTAAATGAATACAAGCAATTATAATGCAAATTAGAATGCAAAAAGTGGTCAAAAAGAGTAGTAAGACATTCAGAAAAAGAAGTAATTTCTAATTAGAAAAGGGAAAATGGTAAAGGAGGGTAAACCTTCTATAGGAAATGGTATTTGAACTGTCCCTTGAAGGAAAAGGCTGTCATCAAGTAGAATTGTTGGGTTTGGAGGTTTAAATTTGAGAGTATCCCTTTTTCTAGTAATGGAATATGGCATGTAAAAATACAAAGTTTAAAAAAGATCAGAACAATATTTGAAGAGTAAATAAGTAGATCAATTTGATTAAAGTCTAGAGTACTAAAATTGTGCTGGTGCCAAAGGAAGGTGATCAAGAAAACATAATAACTACTGAAACATTGACTTACTTTCTCAAATTTAGAAAAACTTAATGACTATTGGTTTCTTAGGCACTAAAGACTTTCTTTATGAAGACATAAGGGGGAATGCACAAAGGGGGAAAATGACAATGATTTTCCAAGGGATATTCTAGCATCAAGCATATCATTATCATCAAATGATTGACTGAAAGATGCTTAGTAAACAGAAAATATTTAGACGAATATTCTATGGGAAAAAGCTTTGATTTGGGAATTCTAGTCTAATTCCATCATTTACTAGCTATATCCCCTGTGCTAATTCAACTTTTTTTTTGGGGGGGGTGGCAGATCTCTGTTTTACTAACATAAAAATAGAGAGGTTGTAATCAATTACTAAGAGCCAGAGCAATTCTCAAATTGTAACATAACTTCACTATAATAACATGAATCTGACCATCAGCTCCTCATGGAGATTGCTTCTACTTTCTTAGTTGTATTTCATCAGTATTTTGTTTTCTCAGTCCCTCTAATTGGAGAGTTAGTGGGCAGATCAAAACACTCTTCCCAAAGTCTCCTTTTAAAGAGTGTCGCAAAGCACAGTCAAATCTTCATTTACCAGCAGCTGCATTACTAGTCTTAACTATAGAATCATTATGCTCCTGAGTTAGGTACCTGCTGTTACTCCTTTCCCTCCTCACTTTTCAGTTTCCTTCTAGGTGATGTTTCTCCTTTAGACTACAAGCTCCTTGAGGGCATAAACTATCCTTTTGCTTATTTGTATCCACAGTACACTTAACACAGTGTCTGGCACATTGTAGGGGCTTAATAAATATTTATTGTACTGTATTGTACATATAGACAATCCTAGGCCATGATTGTATAACAACAAAACAATGAATTAATTCAAATTAATTGATTCCAATGAACATTTATCAAGTCCATTCTCTGTGTAAAGACTTATACTGTAAGTTGAGGATACAAAGAAAAATAGTATATAGTCTATTGGGAAAAGGGAGTTGAATCCCTTTTTTTTTCAATCTTTTCAAGCAAAACTGTTGTGTTTCACCTTCCTGTAGCTTGTGTTTAGGTCTGCACAAAATCCTCTTATTAGGTCTAGAAGGGTAAAGACAAGAAAACCCCCTCTTTGGCAGAGCTCTAAAGCCACGTGAGGGAGATTAAATTTAGCCCTTCAAGTACAGGAAGACACTAGAAGGTTTTTGAGCAGGGTGATGACATGATTACAAACAAGTTCAGTGTCTTCCTCTCGCCATACCTGCCTTCAAATTCAATAGTCTCAACAGGCATGTTGATGTACCTTCCATAATAATATAATGACTGACATTTAAAGATTATAAAATGATCTACATATATTATCTCATTTGAATCTCATAACAACACTATTAAATATCTCCTGCAGGTATTATTACTATTTTATAGGTGAATAGACATGGATATACAACTGTAATGTATTAAGTGGCATTTCAAACAAGGTCATCCTGATTCCTAGCCTTCTATCCACTCTGTGTATGTGTGTGTGTGTGTGTGTGTATGTGATGATCTCTTTAAGAGTCTTATGAAACCCATGACCCACTTCTCAAATAATATGTCTAAATTTATTGGAAAAATGACAAATTCAATTAAACATTAATGAAAATGAAGGTGTCGTTTTTTTCTATGTCTAAGTTGGTGGTCCTTTCCTTTCCCCTCTCCAGGGATTCCTAGTGAGGTAGAGTAAGAAGAGACCGAATCCATGCCCCATCACAGGTGATCAGTCTCCTCAGATACCATTGTCTGCACCTTTGCTCCAACTCAGTCATGCACTTGGATGATAACATTTTAGAGTTGACCACAATCCATAATTCCAAGAACTCACAAACTGAAATCCTCCTTTCTGATCATAACTGCCTGTTTCCATTTTTCTCCCTGCTTTATTTCTCTTTCATTTATTCTCCTTATTACAATGACCTCTCCACTGTATTTTATTCTTTTTATTCACCACCCCAGTATACCTTCACTTTTAAGTATGGATCCCATTGCTAACTGATCAAATAATATACTGGATTTTACCCTTTTGTCCCTTTTGTCTTATCATGCTCCAACTATGTTTCCCCCCCTCCATTATAGCCTTTTTCTATTTCTACTCATAATTTATTGAATACTTTTAGAAAAATATATGAAATTCTACCAACTGGGTTCGTTATACATTTATGTTATCTCACTTCAAGTGGAACCTCAATACTATATGCCAATTGTTTGTTTCTTCTAAATTCTGACACTATCATGAATTCTTCAAAAATGAAGTGCTAAACTTTGATTTCTAAAATATACAGTTACAATAACACTATATCCTTGCTCCCTGACTGAAGAGATCCTAAATTCCTAAGCTATTGAGAACATCAAAGGCATCCCATGAGAGCTCCCTATTTTGCCATGCTTTCCTACTCAGAACTTGAAATCCCTTTATATTATTCTCTATTTTCTCTTTGATATATTCTTTGAAAAAGTGATAGGTCATTTCCCACAGGTTCACCTTTCCATTTGTTTGCTTAATCCTATACTGTTCCATCCCATCTGGAAACTTGCATTTTCCATCAATCTCCTTTCCCCAATCTACATTTTTTTTTCTTATCCAGTTATTTGCTCTCTAAAAATAGGTTCATGACCTTCTTTAGTATTCTTAAGGAACTTTCTCTTGATCCACAGATCCCCTCAAACTACCATTCTTTTAGCCTTTCTTTCATTCATTGTTAAGGTCTTGTGGTATTGGGAATGTTTTGGTAAGAAAAAATTTCTATTAGCATGCCTTAATCTGCTCCTCACCTTAGTCTTAGAACATTGCCTAAAAAGCATACTTCATATGACTTGCCTAGGATCCAACAACTAGTTAACATTTCAGAATTGGGATCTGAACCCAGATTCTTCTGACTTCAAGACAGTTTTTATTTACTATGGCCTGTGCTTCAATCAGTCAGATTCTTAGAAAAAGTCATCTATATTCTTTGTCCATGCTACCTTATCTCCTTTTCTTCTCAGATTCTTGTGTTAGATATCTCCTTTAGGACTTGATTGAAGCTACTTTCTTCAGGATTGCCAAATGCTAAATCCACTGGCCATTTTGGAGTCCTCCTTTTACTTCCTATTGAATGTAATTTTTGAACATGTTATTATAAATCCTTAACAAAATATTTACCTAAATGATGGGGCCTTCCACTATATTCTTTCCTTTTAAAATAATAATGCTTATTATTGTAAAACTTAGCAGTTTGTTTGTTAGAACTTTTTTTTAATATTGCTCTACCTGCTAACAAGTTGTTAGTAATTTAATGTAGTCTCTTTGTCTTACCATTATAATTTTGATTCTTTTGAAATCATACCATGCAATGATTTTCAACCATATGCCATCATACAAATGGAATAAAATAAAACAAAAACATGGAGTAAAAATATTCAAAATTATTCTTTATTTTCCAGATACTATTTGTTTTTAATCAAAGATAAAATACTTCTGAGCGTGAATTAAGCAATTCAGTTGATTGTAAAAGTATTAAATTCATCATTTTAAAAGCATAGTCGTCAACTATCAATTATGTCATATCTTTTAAATAGCTAAAGTTACCAAATTATTTTGAGATTTCATAATTTTAATGAATACAGTAGTTGTTAAAACTGGAAGATCATCAATTGTTGTTTTTTTTTTTAATTTCCAGTCTACATTTTATTAAGTTTTCTCTGAAAGCATTTTATAAATTATGTTAAGGAAGATTCAAAGAAGTATTCTTTAGTTGGGGGTAGAAGATACACAGAAGGACTATTTGAAATAAATTCCTGTTTTTCTGAGTTGAATCATTTCAGTGTTGGAGGTCAGCAGCTAACAAGAAATAGGGAGTTCCTTATAGCATTCTGGAGGAAAATAGCTAATAAAGAATCTAGAAAAAATCCTTTCTACTATACAAACTGCCAAAGGTCAGTTTCCAATTAGAGAAAATAAAATTTTTCAGATATTCTACTTAGTGCTTAGTAATGACCATGAAATATATTAACATAAGAAATAGTAAAAAATTGCATCACAGAACAGTACAATCAAGAGATCAAGGCTTGTCCAAAGCACACACACATACACACACACACACACACACACACACACACACACACACATCCCTTATAAGAAATATTAATAGAAAAACCAAAGACAGGGAATATGAATATCTAAAGTGGCATTAATTTTTATTTTATCTTTTTTGTGATCCAATATATCTTCCAAATTGTTCTCCAAAAGTTTGTCACTTGTTCGAGTGTGATTTTAGGGCCAAGAGACATTTTATTAATATAAAGGTTTTGAACAGTATAATAATTAATCAATGTAACCTGGTTGCCATTGTTACAAAAAAAGATATTAAATGAACATATATTCTTTTGAGATTTCATATTTCTGGTGAAGAAACAGTGTAGGTATAAAGAATAAGGAACTTCAGGGCAGCTAGGTGATGCAATGTTTAGAGCACCAGCCCTGAAGTGAGGAGGATTTGAGTTCAAATCTGGCCTCAGACACTTCTTAACACTTCCTAGCTGTGTGATTCTGGGCGAGTCACTTAACTCCAATTGCCTCAGGGAAAAAAAAAATAAAGAACTTCTCTTGGAGTTAGGAAGACCTGAGCCCCAGTCCTACTTTTTATCATATATACTAGTTATGTGATACTGAGCAAATCACCTACTCTTTCAGTTCTTCAGGCAACCTCTAAGATTCTAAGTTGCCATAGGTATCTATTTGCATTGGAAAACAGTGTTTGTTCACTGAGTATTCCACATACAAATGAAATCCACAAATCCACAGGTTCCTAGAAGAACCTAGATAGTGTTTCTCTCCACTAATTTATAGTTTTGGACTACCCATCTACAATTATATTTTCTAATAACAATAAAGTTAGGGAAAGTTCAATTGAGTAATATAGAGTGAGTACAAAGAACTTTACACTTTGGATGAGAACTGGATTTGAGACCTGTCACTTCAAGCAATCCTTAAGGACTTATAAGGTGCCGACTATGTGCCAGGGATGTGCTCACATATGTACATAAAATACTTCACATTATACTCTCTGTTCAAACAAGTTCACTTTTGTATTACAGACTCTGACTGTGCTAAGGTCCTTACATTGCTATTATTAAATAGATTATTGATGTCTTGGCAATTTAATTTATTTAGCTTTGACTTTCTTCAATGATGATGCAAACGGTAGCCCGATCCAAGTGATCAAAAATATAGAATTAACCAAATATAAGTTAATGACATTATTAATATAGTAAATCCAATTTGTGTACTACTAATACTATACTAATGTAGTACTAATACTAGTACTGTAGTACAGGGCATAGAGGATAGTAAACTATTCTGGGATTAAGACTGTCTTTGATTGAAGATTTACCTAGCTGACACATACTGGATACTCAGTATCACAGGAAATTTTATGACTATAAATGACAGAGTAGTTACTAATCTGCATTAATGGAAGAAGTTTCTCACTGAGAGATTCCTATATTTATAAAATCAGGGATTGCCTCCTTCTATGCTTCCCCCTGCAAGGGTAAATATCTCAAGAATATTCCGGTTTGTTTCCATTTGCCTCAATGCTATTGTTCTCTTCTAAATAATAAGCCATTTTGAAGGGTAATTTTGCCATAAAGATCTAACATAAAATAATTAGTATTTATTAATGAAATATATTGACCAAATGAACAGATTTTTGTTTCTTATCCTTTTTGGCAAATAAACATTAAATTAATATAATTCACTTGCCCCATCATCCCAAAAATATGTCAGAATTTTCCAGCAAACAGATTTTTTTTTTAAATCAAGACCCATTACTTCATTTATAGTAGCTCTTTTGTGATGGCAAAAATTTGAAATTAAGGCGATAGACATTGGGGAATGGCTATATGAGTTGTGAATATGATTGTGATAGAATAATATTGAGCTGTAGGAATGAAAGGCAGAATCACTTCAGAAAAACCTAAAAAGCCTTATTGTGACAAGATATCCTTTATCTTCTCCAAAAGGAGAAGATATTCATTTAATCATTTATTTATTCTGGAATGGTTTGTGCTTTCCTATATAGCATCTCAAGATTTCTTCTAGACTAATAATTCAATGATTTATTATTGATATCAATGAATTTATAAGGAATTTATTTAAATCATATAAAATGGAAGATTAAAATAAAAAGAGAACAAAAGTCTTATGTTCATCTTTTGCCAAAAAGTGTAAAAGATCAAGTCAACAAACAAGCTCTAATAAAATGCTTCATAAAGCATTTACTATATTCCAAGCCCTGTGCATCATTGTTGTTGTCCTTCAACTATATGATGGTTAAGTCAGTTTCTAGAATCTTTAAGCCTCCTTATTGTGGCAATATTGTACATATGAGTTAAAATTTTCTAAAAAATAATATTTGTCAGATTCAATGCATTTACTTTTGTCCCCTTTCCAATGTCAACATCTTATTTATACAAGTCAATTTGTAATGCCTATAATTATACAGTAGCTTCTTATCCTTATATTTTTTCTAATTTTGTGTTGATTTTATCCTTAGATCTAAGAAGCTTACGATCTAATTTCACATAATCTGCATGGGCATACTCATAAGTTTATTCATACTCATTCAAGTATAATCAATTTCACTTTATGGTGATATTTTTCCTTTATTCAGTACCTTTTATTTTTTCTTTAAGACAACAAAAATTAGGATTTGAGTAGTCTACAAATCTTGGATCTTTTTTGTTTCTTGATATCAAAATCTATTTTCTTATGCAGTTTTCCCATTGTCATCTCCCTCTAAATTTAAGTCATTGACTAGATCACATAGTTTAGAGAATTTATATTTTCCATAGTTTAAAGGATCTTATTATTTATTTTTATTTGCAACAGATGTTGGTACAAGAATTATAGTTTGTCTTGTGATGATCTATTTGTTTAGACTAAGCAGAAGAACTTAAAGATGAGACCAAGCCATACTAAGAAATTACATTTCTATTTCCTTTCAGATATAATGGTTAAAAATACCTCCAATATTCACCACTTCAAGAAGACAAACCAAGAAGTCATGCTCTTATTTTTAAAAAAATGATTTCTTCTGATTCAGTTCCAATAAGAATGTGAATATGTATGTGGTTCAGATCTTCCAGGAGTACATAAAATTTTCATTGATCACTGAAGAAATATGATACATTTAGTATAAATGATGAAAAGAAACTTTCAGAATTAAATTTTTTGCATCTGCTAGTTTCCTTTCTCACTCCCTGATACAGTAGTATTTGAAGAGTGCTGCACAAATAATAATCATCTTGTGTTTCTATATGTTTCTTATTTTAAAAATGTCATTTAGAGCCATCCACATTTATAGAGAGGGACTATGGGGATTGAATGTGGATCATAACCTATATTGGGTTACTTAGTGTTTAGGTGAAAGGGAGGGGGAGAAAAAGGGAGAAAAAAATGGAACACAAAGTTTTGAAACAGTGACTGTTGAACATTACCTTTGCAATATTATGGAATATTATTGTTCTGTAAGAAATGACCAACAGGATGATTTCAGAAAGTCCTGGAGAAACTTACATGAACTGATACTGAGTGAAATGAGCAGTACCAGGAGATCATTATATACTTCAACAACAACACTAGATGATGATCAATTCTAATGGACGTGGCCCTCTTCAACACTGAGATGGACCAAATCAGTTCCAATAGAGCAGTAATGGACTGAATCAGTTACACCCAGCGAAAGAATTCTGGGAGATGACTATGAACCAGTACAAAGAATTCCCAATACTCGTATTTTTGTCTGCCTGCATTTTTGCTTTCCTTCACAGGCTAATTATACACTATTTCAAAGTCCTGTTCTTTTTGTACAGCAAAACAACTATTTGGACATGGATACATATATTGTATTTAATTTATACTTTAACATATGTAACATGTATTGGTCAACCTGCCATCTGAGGGAGGGGGGTAGGGGGAAGGAGAGGAAAAATTGGAACAAAAGCCTTGGCAATTGTCAGTGCTGTAAAATTACCCATGCATATATCTGGTAAATAAAAAGCTATAATAAAAAAAAAGAAAATTACCTTTGCAAAATAAAAAGCTATTACTATAAAAATAAAAATGTCATCTAGTACTCCTATCAAAATAAAATATGGGAATCTTTATAAACTTCTGATCTATATGACTATTTTCTTGTGTATATAAAGTCTTTTGGGAAATGGTTCATGCATGAAACACTGATACCTTCAAAGAAGAATGAGAAGGGAATAATCAAGCTATTGTAGATAGTCTTCTACACAGACTAGAGATTCACAGCAATAGAGATTTACTGAAGTAGTAAAGAACTAACTTTGCCAAAGTTTGAAAACTAACAAATGTCTGAGGCAGAATTTGAATTTGTCTTCCTAACTTTAAGTCCAGAGTTCCATACAGATAGTATATTGATTAAAACAAAGAATTTAAGGAAGTACATTAAACTATGTTTTTTCTATTTTCTTCAAATGAGGCAAAATCCATGTGCATGCTAATATCATACAAGATTCCATGACAGAAATAATTTTGTTAACTATAAAAATTGATTACAAAGAAAGCTCTCAATAGGAATTATCTGCTTACCCAAAGCCTAACCTTTGAGACACAGATTGTCCTATATAAAGTACAATGGAAAGAGAATTACTCTATTGATGATAAAGGTCATTATATCTTCCTGATCATCGAGCATATTGTAATGATGGCACTGAATTTAGAAATACTTTGGAATCTCCATAATGCAAGTCAATGCAAAGAAGTCAACCTAATTATAAACATTGAAAAACAAAACAACACAAAGTGAATTGAAAGCACATTATCTATATTATAACATTTATTTCCATGGATTTCCCCTTTTATTAGTCCAATATCATCCATAATTTGCAGAGATACTATACAGATCCCTTATGGGAAGCAAGACAGCACTTAAAATCTTTTCAGATTTTTCATTGCCATAAAATTCCTTTTCTTTAATACCAATATTCTATCAATAATGTATAATGCCACTCCTTTTTTAGAAAGATCAAAATTGCAAGGGCAATAGAAAAATGTATAATGAATTAAAAAGTCACATAACTAGAAATCACAAAAGTGGGTTATTGGGCCTCAGTGACACTTCTTTAATACATCATGGCAATTCTGTTGTTATAGTGTAAACATAAGATGGTCACATTGTTTTTCCATTTATTGTTCCATCACATTTTATGCTAAAAAGGAATATAGTGACATTGAACTTTCATTTCTTGACATGGTTAAGGTCATTTTGAACTAAACCTAAATCTCCATTTCAGTGTGAAATCCTTTACTTCAGATCTTAGGCAAGGGCAGCCAAAAGATGAAGAAAGTTGCCCCTGGCAAGAAGACACAAAGTCAACAACCAAAAAGAAGATTAAGAACCCTCTGTTCCCTCCCCTGGAACATAATAAATTGCTGCCAAGGCCATTGATTGTGAAGCTAGAATGCTGATCTGTTCTTTGTACGCCATGAATATTTGTGGAAAATAACTTGTATTCATAAGCCTAAAAACTTGCGCCATTGAGATTTTATTCTCTATAGACTAATTAATACTTTAAACCCTGGCTTATAAAAGTTAATGGAATAAAAAGTCTTTTTACTGATTTGTATCCTAAATTTTAAACAGCAGATTTCTTCATTCATTAACAATGCTAATGCCCAAAGAGGAGTCCAGTGTTAATTTTCCCATATGCAAGCATCCATCTGAAATAATCAGAAACAAATTGAAGGTATTTAAAAATTAGTGCCACTTTCTTATAGGTACAATATCCTTCTATACTCTCTATTCAAAAAGAAAATCCTAAATAGGTTATATTGCCTACACTTCCAGAATAATAACTCACAAATGAAAAGGACTTTAGCTCAACCTGTACCTCACTGAAAATTCTCTTTATAATGATCTTGAAAATGATGTTATCTAGTTTTTACTTAAAAACTTTTAATTTTAAAAAATCCATTATTTGCAATCTCTCATAAGTAGAAAGCATTAGACAAAGTCAGATAAAAAATCTTGCCTTTGATATGTATTTATAAGCTCTGCAACTATGAGGAAGCCACCTAAACTCTCTGAATCTCAATAGGAATAGTAATCCATGTTTTTTTGGGTTTTTTTCAATCTTATGGAATAGTTGTAAGAATCAATTGAAATAATTATACAATGAGCACAGCAAATTTTGAAACATCACTTCTTTCTTTTTTTTCTTCTTATTCTTGTTCTTCAAGTTTTTATCCTCCTCTCTTCCTCCTCCTTCCTTCTCCTTCTTCCTTCTCTTTATTCTTCCTATCCTAAGATTCCCATTCCATTCTGGAATTACCCTAATAGTTGGGAAGGTATTTTCCTTCCAAATATTAATCTATCCTTCCATACATTGCACTTAAACATGCCAACTTAAAACTTTCTTTCATCTTAATTACCTCAGAAAGAATCATTATACTTGATCACAACTGTGTAGCATATTGGTTTAACTAGTTGGCACAGTGGAAAGAATACTGCATTTAAAGCCAAAGGATGTGCATTCCAATGTCAGCTTTGTCATTCATTAATTGTATGACCCAGAATAACCATACCATTAGTGCTCAGGTGGCTTATCTGTAAAATGAAGAGTGCTGGACTAGATGTCCCTTAAGGTCCCTTCCAACTCAAATCTGTGATCTATGTACCTCACTGTAATAAAATTTTACCAGTATAGACAAAAGAATATACATTATGAAAACTTAGCTTCAATCTATTTCTTAATTGCTTAAAGAGTGATAAGATCCAAGGAAAATGTCTGAGAGAGACTAAAAGAGAGCTAGACAATAATCTTTCATCATTACACTCACAGATTTTTTCTTCCCCCTAAGTCACTCCTTCTTCCTTTTACTTAATGTGTGTGAGAGATGAGAGAAACAAAGACAGATTGAAAGAGATACACAGAGAGATTCCAAGGTGAGCTAGAGGAAAAGAGAGAAAAGGAGAAATAGAGGAAGAGATAGAAAGGAGAGAAAGAGAGAGAGAGAGAGAGAGAGAGAGAGAGAGAGAGAGAGAGAGAGAGAGAGAGAGAGAGAGAGAGAGAGAGAGAGAGAAATACCTCCATTTTACACGCATGAGAAGGACAAGATAGGAAGCCAAAATGAGTGAGCATAATAGTTGAGCCTTTCAATTTAAAGTTGTCCTGAATAGCCTAAGTGATGATTAAACAGGGTAGAGGATTCCCAGAAAGGAAGTCTAACACAAATTGTGAAACATTTACGGTTAACAAGTTGTTCAGTGACTTCTAAAAAGTTTTCAAGCTGGATGTAAGTGTAGAATTTATTTGTGATCTGCTGAAATAGAATAGAGAAAAAAATAGCAAATAGAAAGTTAAAATTAAGAGAAGGTTATAATGATCATGGATTGTACAGATAGACCTATTTTTTTTTTTTTTTTTGCATGAAAATTCTAGTTTTGACCTATACTTCCCATATAGGTCAATCCTTATCCTGCTGTTTTGCTCTCAGCAGGCATCAGGCAACAAGCATGAAAGTTTCTCCCAGCCTACAGCTAAAGCATCTGTTAATAGGCTAATAAGCAATGGGGGGCAGGGGGGACAATAGTATAGAAGAGGGAAAGAAGGAAAGAAGGGAGGAATGGATTTAAGTAACTCCCAGTAAAGCTAGTAGTTCTTAGTAGAGAGTATAATGTAATGAATCTAGGAGTTAGTGGTAATACGGCAACTGGGGTCAGATCTGAAAGGGATTAAAGAAAGAGTCAGAAAAATAAATGGTCCATAAACTATGAAATGTTGCATGATACTGAAATTCAGAGTGGAGGAGGTATCACTGTAAGGTTAAAGAGGGAAATTGTCTTTGTGAATCAGGCAACTTAGTTAGACATATATTTGGCTTCAAATCTTTTGAAGAATTTGTTAGGCAATTTGGAATTAAGCAAGAAAAATAACTAAATTCGGTTCTCTTTGACCCAGAATCACCTGTTAGTCATAAATATCAAGGATATCAAAGAGAAAGAAAGTTTCAACATATACAAAAAGTATTATAGCAAGCCTAATTTACACTTGCAAAAAGTGTAATCAAAATTAGTGCCTGTCTAATAGAGATGATTGAACAAAGAGCGGGATATGAATTATGGAGGAGAATGGAACAAACATTTATTAAGCACCTAGGTATACACACCTAGCACTGTGCAAAAAACTTAATATTTTCTCACTTATTCATATTTTATAGTAATAGAAATTATAACATCATGAAGCTATGGATATGGTTGAAATAGGAAGCCTTTTCTTTTTCCTGATACCCCAATTGTTAGTGTCTTTCCCACTTTGCATTTACCCATGCATATGCTTTGTAAATAAAAAAGCTTTAATTTTTTTTTTAATCTACCATTTCACAATCAGGCATTGTGACAGTATTTTACTGTTTTGTGTTATCTTTAATGTTTAGCTTATTGATCCACAAAATATTTATCACCAAATGTCCTTATTTTTAACTTGCAAACTTATAAAGATGGCTCTTCTCTTCCTCCCCACTCTTTTCTTTTAAATCCTAATTCCTGGTCCAGGCTACAGACTAGAAAAGTCTATATAGTGAATTTTGACATTTTACCAAGTTACTAGTATATTGTGCTACAGATTGGGTTAAGTTACACTGATCTTATCTTACCTATGTCTGAAAAAGATGAAACCTAAGGAAGGAAATTGACTTGTATGGAAGTTCACTGAAGATGAGAGGTTTATTTACAAACCATTACCAAAAAAAAGGAAGTATGTTGTAAGAGAAAGAATACTGGAGGCATGATATGAGCTAAAATGATGGCTCTGTAATTCACTGTGTTACCTTAGACAAGTCACTTAACTTCAGTAAAGTTCTTTTCAGCTCTAATTTAGATAGGTCTAAGTAAATTTAAATCTGTGATTACATGGATTCTCCCTAAGGCAAGTACAGTAAAGATTCTGGTATGAGCAATCAGATAGCTAATAAGATCAAGCTGAAGAAGTGAAAAGGGAGGAGGGAAGCAGAACAAACACAATTTAGGCAGAAAAAGTGATAGAAGATCTGGGAAAGAAACTAATAATCAGAACCGGAAAATAAATCATCAACAATATGTCCTATGAAAGAGGAAAACAGGAAGAAGGCAAATTGGTGATTAATGGTATGAAATCCTCTTAAGCTTCCTTTTGATGGGCAAGGAATAGGTATATTGGTTACAATTTTCCTTGTGTCTTTAATAGTAAGGTTAATAGAAGATCTGAGACCCATACAAGTAGTCCCAGATTAACTCCATTAGGCTGACCACATTGTTTGAATACCAAATGTACACTTACCCCCCCCCCAAAAAAAAATATATATATATATAGAAAATTCACACAGGGCAAGTGCTCACAAAGTGGCCAAAAAAGTGACCCAAGGATACTCTCAAACAATACAAAAAATACATAAAATTAGAGAAGCTATCCCAACAGTTCATATGAACTATTTGTATCTGACCTGTGACAGAGCATTCTGAGCTAATATTAGTCTGATCAGCTACAGTTATCTAACTGTAACTTGATTCTAACATAGTGATGTCATTTTGTTCCTCTTTGAAAATGAAAGACAACAACAACAACTTCTGGGTTATGTTTCTTAGGTTGAAATCTGTGACTTAATCTTCGGCACTGAGGCATTTTCAGGCTGTTTCCTGAACACACTGATCACCATTAGATCCCAAAGAGTTGGCAAGTTTTTTATGAGTGGACACGTTTAAAAAAAAAAATGCCACAGTTGCTGCTAGGATCAAAAGTATGCATAAATACCAATGAATATATTATCTCCTTTGATTTAGCATTCACACATTTTTTAATTTCATTGGTTATAATCTGGGAGGAAAAAAATTTCACTATAATAGTAGGATACTGTGAGAATTAATGGCATAGGATATGTAAAGTGCTTGGAGCTCCTTGGGGGAAAATAGTTCTTACACAGAACTCTTGCCCAAGAATATTGATTACAGGTTCTAGGGAACATTAAGATTTATTTTCCCTTGTGGCAGCAATTGAGGTCAGCTTCACTTTGTCCAATAAACACCCAAAAAGAAGTCAATAGCTTCTTGTTATCCAACAGAGGTAATAAATATTTAGTTTTATGCTGTTTTAGTACATTAAGATGTACAGAGAGCTATAATTGAGTTAATAAATACATTATTACAATGATTTGGTAAATTCATCATGTATGAGAAAATGTACAGCATAAATAAGTTGGGCCCAACTAGAAATATAGCTTAATGTCTGAATAATTAGGGACTCTGATGAGAAGCACTGAATTAATGAGTTGTTTAAAAAAAATAATTGTAACAGAAAAGGTCTTGGATTGTAATTATTTATAGCCACATACTGTGAATGCCCAGGTTTGCTTTTAAATATCCAAATATTTTTTTGAAGTTGGGTACAGGAGGAAATATTTGTCTAACACATGTCTTTTGTATACTTTCTATATATTTTTTTTTTATTTTATTGATTGCTAAAATTGAACCAACATATGTAGCTACCAGAATCAATTTGAATTTTTTCTACACCTCCTTTGATATACATATTGCCTATTGTTTTGAACTAATCTTAAATTTTTGATGTAGAGAAGGGGGAGGCATGAAGAAGTTAAAAGAGGCAGTAATTCACAATGGTCTATCTCTTTTGAAATCTATCTAGTTTGATGTTTATTCTGAGCAAGTTTTAACTACATGGTACTTCCAACTAATAATATGCAATCCTTATCAGTCCAACTCTGACACTGAATCATCTCTATAAAGTCTATCTCCAATAATATAATGTAATCTGTGATTCTTTTCAAGATGATGTCTATAATAAAAATAGTAATAGCTGGATAAATCCTTAGAACCAACAACCTTTTCTTGGCTGCTGATAGTGCTGACTATTCTAAAAAATTAATGGTTTATTTATTGAACAAATCAGCCTCAGAGATCTTCAATCCTCATTAGCATTTTAAAAGTCTGATAAAATTGCAAATGAATTTTATTCTTGTTCTTAGGCCTTTTGAAGTACTTTTAGTATTACTATTGATGATTAACAACACATAATATTTATTTCTTCAAGAAAGAAATATCTTAAGTTCCCATAAAAAAGATATAATGGAAAGGTAAAATGTATTTAATATTCTATAATTTAATTATATGTACTAATACATAACTAATTAATATGTATGGAATATCACTAAATAGTTGGCAGGAATACAAAGATAAATAAGGTAAAGTAACTATCACTAAGCAATGTATAATCTAATACACTACATAGAATTAGGATTAGAGAAAATCTAGCCTTCCCCAAGCATGTTAAAGATGGCTAAAGTGAGACCCAAGTAGAAAAAATCATTTGTCCAAAATCATTCATCTAAAATAGAGTCTAGTTGGGACTCTAACAGGTTTTATTCATTAAAAAAATGTCATGATTTTTCTTAACTATAAAATATACACAAAATTCATAGTTGCCTCAGCTTTCTAAATGATGAAATGGTGAAGTTGGGAGATAAAAGAATGAATAAAAAGATAAAAGTGGAAATAAAATTTCTAATGTTTAATTTTTTATCTTAAATTTAGTATTTCCACAGTGTTACTTAATGTCTAATTTTTTAAAAGTGTTTGGAATGAAAAAAATTATAAAGGAAAAGGGTTTTTTTTAAAAAGATTTTCCATCACACATGATGAAAACAGAAGGATGCAATATCTTCTATATAAGAATGCTAAAATACCATAACTTTGATTCTCTAGTAACAATTATATTTCTGACAAATTTTTAAAAATTTAGTATTTCTTTAACTATACATAAGTGTATTATTCAACTATTCTAAAGAAAAATTTTAATATAAAAATACTAAATGAATATTTTCAGAAATATTCCTTTTGTCTTGTCAGTTTCTGTCTCCCCCTGTGTCCCATCGTTTCTTAAAAAGACAAAGAATTTCTGTGTCTAATTGATTGTGTGCATGTAGGTAAGAATGGATCAAATATCATGTTCTCACAAGCAGTTCTCAAATCAGGAAGAGACAATCTTTCAAATATATGTTTGATTATTTAGAGTTCAGCATGCATTTATATTATAAATAACGTTTAGTTTTTCAAACTAGCTACAAAATCTTTTTTATTCCATAATGTACTTAAAACATCATATGGCATCATCTATGGCAATGTTTTTAGGTAAAACAAAACAAAACAAAACAAAACAAAACAAAACAAAACAAAACAAAACAAAAACATTTGTTTTCAACTTAGAATGACAGGTACACTTCTTTTTTCTCTAATGAAAATGTAACAATTGGACCAGGGATTTACACAGTTCTAAATCACTGGCTATGACTCCTGCAAGCTACATTTCAGGTTTTCATGAGCTAGGAAAGGAAAGTGAAGGGAGAGTGGTGCAAAGGGTGGGCCAATCTCTGGTGGTAAGGGTTTACTGAGAAAAGAAAGATCATAAGAAAATCTTGATACTTTCCTGATATATTAATAGGACCTGAGTTTCAACCCCAGATCTGGCATCAACTAATCACCTGGTGGATACTCAGTGCACTGAATTAACATTTCTACTATCAATATGGCTTAATTGCAATCTGGAGATAAATATGTTGTTATCTTTTTTTACTAAAAACAAAAAACAAAAACAAAAAAAGATATGCATGATAGGGTTAAAGTGTCTCTAAAACAAGGCAAATATGAGTCTAGTCCCACTTTCTTACACAATATTACAATGAATGTTTAATTCTGAATAAGTCATTCAATCTCTGTTTTCAATTACTCTTCTGTTAAGTGAATAATCTCATATTTATTCCTAGAAGAGATTGTGTGGGTCATCTAGTCCAAAAATGTCAAAACTCAAATATAAATGGAGATCACTAATACGTACCTAAGGATAATTGTAGGTTACATTTTGACTTAGTTCTAAAAAGCAATGTTATCTATATTTTGTTATATTTTTTACTATTGTGTTAAATACTATTTATTTTTTTCAAAAAGTTAGTTGCTTGATACAGTAGAGAAAGAACTAGATTTGAAGTAAGAAAGATCTGATTTCAAATCTGGCTTCAGGCACTTGGCAGGTGAGTGACCCTGAGCGAATGACTTAACTTCTTAGACATTTTCATCATCTGTGAAATTGGGATAATAATAGCACCTCACTTTGAGAATTGTTATGAAGAGCAAATAAAATCATAATTGTAAAGTACTTAGCACAGCGCCTGGAACAAAGCAAATGCTATATAAATACTAGCTATGATGATGATAAAAATAATGATGTACTGCATAAATGTTAGCTATAATTATTATTAACCGTTACATAAATGTTAACTATTATTATTAATTGCTATATAATTATTTCTTGTTGTCGTTCAGTTGTTTCAGTCTTCTCTAACTCTTCCCGACCCTATTTGGGGTTTGGCAAAGACACTAGAGTGGTTTCCCATTTCCTTCTTCAGCTAATTTTACAGAGAAACTAAGCCAAATAGGGTGAAGTGACTTGCCCAGAGTCATACAACTTGTATCTCAGGTCACATTTGAAGTGAAGTCTTCCTGATTGCAGGCCTGAAGTTCATCCTCTATGCTATATATCTGCTCAGTTCAAACAGTGTATAAGTCTGCATCAAAGGGGAGAACAGTGATCATAAGGGGGTCTGAGAGAAAAAATGGGTAGGATGGGCTCTAGGTACTGTGGGAAGGGAGAATTATAAAATGTCTCAGTGGGAGAGGTTTCCTCATTTTCCTGTCCTTTCCACCTTCTTCCCACATCTAAATGCTACCTCCTGAGAAAATGTCACTCAAGTGACAGGAACAGCAGCTGCAAGACAGTGTTTTCTTTTCCCATTTTTTACCACTGCCACAGCTAGACTTATCTAGGAATATTTAGAAATAAGTAGTAAAGACTGAGGAGGTGTCTCAGAATATTTTGGGTAGGCAAAAGGGTTTTAAAAAATGATGAGAAAGACAAAGGAAAACCACAGAAGCAGCAGAAAAGAAAGGGCAGTTTATATGCTCATCTCAAAATAGGGTGCCTATATGTAAGAAAGGAGACATACCAGGTATTCTTAAGGAAGAGACTGTCTACATCAGTAAAGTCAAACTTAAAAAAAAAAAAAAAGGAGCTACAAATAAAGATTCCTGATGCTCAGACATTGACTTAGATTTAAAATATAATATATTATCTATATTTTGTAGTATTCTTATTTTATTACCAATTTAATCTTGTGAGACACACTAAGTAGAATTATGGGTTGCATGTGTCTCTTCAGTGAGCAGTGTATTTGACACCTCTGATCTAAATAATGTTAATACTTAACATTTCTTTAGTGCTTTATCATTACCAAAGAATTAATCTACAGCTTTATTCTACTTTACTTAATCGTTTCCACTACTAAATTATCCTATTTTCAATAATGTTTTCTTCTGAATCCCTTAAAGAACATCTGGAAACATAAGCTGGGATCACAAAGGATAGTACCTCTTCATGAGAACATATTCATACTATATTAACCTTATGTCTATTTTTTGATTGGATCACTAAAAATAGATCGGAAGAATGATATAGATCTAATGTATCTAGAATTTAGCAAAGTATTTATTGAAACTTCTCATGCTATTTCCTGGGTTTATACATGTTTGGATATATGTATAAAACTTAGAAAATGATAAACTAGATGAAATATGTTTAGCTGGATTTGGAACTAATTAAATGATCAAGGTTATGAAATAGACATTAATGGTTCCTTATCAAACTGGAAGGATATATCTTATTTAGATTCTCAGGAATCCATACTTGACCCTATGTCATTCAACATACTTACCTATTCCTAGGTAAAACTAGAGAGTTTCTTATCAAATTTTCAGACTATACAAAGCTTGGAATAAGGGAAGGGACTTGGAAGGAGGGGGGAAGGATACATAATGTATTATATATTCAAGATTCAAAAAGATCTTGACAGGTAAGATAAATAGAACCTAGTAAGATGACATCTAACAAGGCTTTCAGGTAGGTTAAAAAATCAGCCTCACATATATAATATGAGGGAGACATGGCCACATAGTAGTTCACCTAAAAATGAGAGTTATAATGGACAGCTAGTTGACTAGAAATTATAACATGGCAGTCAAGAAAACTAAAGACATCTTAAACTACATTCAAAGAAGAAGAACATCTAGGAATTAGGAGATGGTAACTAGCCTATTGTGACAGTTAATTGGCACCTTAGATAAAGTGCCAGGCAAGAAGTCAGGAAAACTCTTCTTCCTGAGTTCAAATCTGGCCAAAGACACTAACTGTGTGACCCTAGGAAAGTTATTTACCCTGTTTGCCTCAGTTTTTCATCTGTAAAATGAAGTGAGAAAGGAAATGGCAAACTATTCTAATATACTTATCAAGAAAACCCCAAATGGGGTCATGAAGTGTCAGACACAACTAAAAGACAATTGAATAACAGCAAAGACAACTTGTCAGATCACATACAGCTAATTGAATTCAATTCTAGGCACTTTAGAAAAAATGTTGATAAACCAGAGAATATTCCAGAGAAGGCAACAGGAGGGAACAATATAAAAAGTATTATCATTACATTTATTGAAAGATTTGAGAATGTTTAACCTGAAGAAGAGATGATGATGGTGGGGAGGGGAGAAAGATGAGAAAAAAGAGTAAGAAAATTTGTTGGAGTCTAAATCCAGTAGTGAATGAAGGGTGTGAAATGTAGGGATCAGGAAGACAGAATTTGGTAAGAACTCTTCAAAGTTTATTTATTAGAGAGACAAATATACATACATATACACACACACACACACACACACACACACACACACACACATATATATATATATATATATATATATATATATATATATATATATATATATATATACTTCCAATGCTTATAGACTTCATACAAAGTATACTCTTTGATGTCCCTATAGCTTTTTTTAACCAGCAAGGATCTACTGAGATGTAGGATTTAATCAACCCTAATTTTGATTATTTAGACAGAGATGTAAATAATTGAGATTCACATCAGAGTAAACTTACCATATCAATGTCCTCAAATACCTTTCTCCCAAATGTCTTTAGTCTCCATTGTGAGCTGCTTTTCCTTTCCTAAGATCAAAGGTAAGCCTTTCATTCATTGTATAGTAGTTATACATTTTGCTTCAGTGGTTAGATTTCTAATCACATATTAATAAGTGCTATTTTCTCTGCTATTTCAATCAGAAAAGGAAGTTTTGGTGAGCCAAGTTACTGTAAGATTCTGGAAGGGATTCTCACCTCTTGGCCCTCTACAAAAATTCTCCTTACTTATTTTAAAATGTGTTATGTGGAAAAAGGGATTCAATTTGTTCTGTTTGGTTCCAAAGGGCAAAATGAGGAGCAATAAATTGGAGTTGCAAAGAGGAAAATTCAAGACTGATATAAAGGGGGAAAAAAAACTTCTTAATAATAATTAAAGTTGTCAAAAATAATGAAGAATGAACATAACTAGTATTTGCATTGTACTTTACATATATTATCTTGTTTCTCAGAACAATGAGTAAAATTTATGCAATAATACCCATGTTACATATGGGAAGACTGGGACTTAGGTGTTAACATTCTGAAGCAGGCTCTGAACTCAGTATTTCTAAAGTCCAAGTCCAGCAGACTGTCTTCTACACCACAAAGCTAGCATTGATGGAAGGAAGCACCTTGGGAGTAATAGATTTCCTTTACTTCTTTACCTTCAAGCAAAGGCTAGATGACTACTGTAGGGTGATGCAATTGTGACAGAGATTTCTTTTTCAGATACAAACTAGCTCAAGCAGTCTCTGAAATCTCTTAATACTCTAATTTCCTATGATTTTCTCAGATTAACAAATGTAGCAGCAAAAAGACTCAGATTAAGCTGCAGAAAATCTTAAGAATTGTAGAAAAGAAGATGACAGGTGTAGAAAGAATAAGAGGTTATAAGCCAGAATAAAGTATCAAGAAGTCTGTTATTCAGCTGGAAAGTACTACAGAGATGACCCTTAGAGTAAAGGTGATCCATTGGAAATAAAGAAGTTGTTGGTACTGAACTAATTGTTTTCTGGAGAAAAAAAACATTGTTATTTTTGTTGAAAGAAGTTTACTTTTCCAATAATGTTTTCCTTAGTATGATAGAACAGTAACAAGTGCTTTCATTAAGCACATCAATATAAATAGTAACAGTTCAAATGCAGTAAATGCCAAGGGTAAGTAAAATAGACATCAAGAAATTAGATTCAAAGAATAATGTGAATAATCCAAAGGCAAATAATCAAGTATTGCTATGCAATGTAGAATACTGAGATACATGTAATGTTAATGCTAACTTTTGGAAATGAGAAAAGATTACATTAATATCTTATACCTTCTTGTATTAAATGACACTTTCTCCTCAAAACTGTTCAAGGAAATATTTTACCATTAAAAAAAATTAGAGGATGTTCTACGATGTGGGAACAACAGAATAGACTTCCAAATCTGTCCAAGTCACAGGACATTTGGCAGGACAGTGAAACTATACACCACAAATTTCACAGATGTCACTCCTGTAGGTGGTCAAGAGTTAGTTAATAAAAATCTCCTTCTACCCCTTTGCATGAACATGAAATAAAGGTTAATAATAGAAACAACTATATCTCATTACTTTTTCAAAGGAGACAACAGCAGTAGACATAATTATTATGTGGAAAAAGAAACTTAGAAGGGGTCCAGAGAATTACCTGAAATCACATATATTTCCACAAATCAAATTCTTTGCTCAGGAATTCAGGCACTATGGTACAGTTAGTAGAGAGAGCAGTAGCTCTGCAGGTTGATGACCGGAGTTTAAATACTACTTTTAATCCTTACTACTTAGTTGTTGTAGGAAAGTCACTACATTTTAGTTTTCTTAGCCATAAACGGAGGAGATGAATAGATAGATCTATCCCTAGATCTTGGATGCCATATAATTCATTCCTTCTGGCAAAGGCCTTTCCCCAGTACTTGACAAACCCAGTTGTAGAGAAAACAAAGATTTTTTTTTTTTAGGTAAATACAAATATCAACCCATGAACATCTAGTCCAAAACATCCAAGAGATTTTCAAAAGAATCTAATTATATAGTGATTGATTTACAACCAGATTTAAAATGATAGACTTGTTATAATTCCTAGGCAATGAAAAATTACAGAATAGGAAGATATGTAGGAGAATTATGTGAAAACCTCCAAATGATTTCCTTCTAATAACTCAAAATTCCAAAAACTATTTGATATGCCAATAGAGAGAAAAGTTAGAAACAATCATATTAACAGAACTACCAGACTTTCTGGATATCCTTTGTTTTGGGGACTCAGTGCCAAAGAAATAATAAGTATTTCATTTTTTCCTCCAATATGTTTTCCTCTGGCCATCAAGGAAAAATATAGGATCAAATAGAGATTAGAAGAAATGATGAAATTGTGGGGAAATTATCCAAACTTACTTTGTTTGATTTGTTTCATTCTAACCCTTGATAAACAAAGTACCCTTAAAATCTTCTGGCTTCTTAGATCATCTAATATACTCAGAAGACTATTTCTCATAAATGGAAACTGGGTCAGATGAATGTACTTGCAATCGAATAAAACATTCTGTCAGGGACAGTAGTAGTATCACTAATGGAACAACCACTAAGTGACTACAGAGACAAATTATCCAGGTCTCTTTTCTCCATTTCTGTCAAATTAAATAAGCTTCATATTATTTGCTGAACCATTGTATCCTTTTATTTTATGCAAGAATGTAGCTTAGTGCAAATAATTCTCTTTAAACACTAATTCCTAGAAAATGAAATCCCATTTTTAATAACAACCATTTTAATAAGAAGAATGGAGCAAATATGACTTGCTTAAATTAATAAAACAAATAGAAAAGTGATGTTTACAATGAAATATAACAAAAATTGAAAAAGAAGAAAATTCTAGTTAAAACTTCAATGAAATGACCAAACATAAATCAGAAGCAGAGCTAAAAGGGACTTAAGGAATATATGCCCAAAGCTTTTCTCCTTTAAGAATCTAATGCAGTCTTTTTACACAAAAGATTAAAAAAATAATTCAGGCTTTTTATTCCTTTTTTAAATAGAACAAAATACTTGAAAAAAGTGACAATTTTAGTGAGAAGTAACTGACTGAACATCCATACTAAATAAAGTCAAAGGATAACTTGCACAGTCAACTCTTATGGACTCATTACTACTTAATTCTCCATTTCACTCATTCATGTAGATGCAAGTTACAGAAAATCTAGATGAAATTTGTTATTCTTTTTCTTGCTCTTTAAAATAATTTTCTAGTAATATGGTACAGTATTAAGTACATTAATTTAGCAAGAATTTGTTTTTATATTGCCTCTTCCTATCCAAGTGTTAGGATTACTAAGTGAGAACTGAGGTTGTCTGGACAGTGACAAGGTGAGAATTCAGGTTTTCTGGACAATTACAAGGTGAGAACTCAGGTTGACTTGATAGAGGGGGCAAGCTCATTGGTTGAAGTGGTTCTTCCCAGAAGCCCTTGCATTATCCCATGACCATTCTCTGGGAGGATAAAAGAGGACACCACTCCAGAGATAGGAGGGGTCTCTGAATTGCATCAGGCTTGACGGGGCTCTCTGCAGGAAGGGAAGTCACTTCTTTGGACAAGAGTTAACAGCAACTGCCTGGAGACAACGGTTTCGTTACAGGAAGAAGAATCTGTCTGAGAGATTTGAGTAGACACAGCAGATCTCTTCCCAGAGAGCGATCCAGCAGCTTCTAGAGACGACAGCACGCTACATTTTGGCGTCCACACGTGGGGCAAGGAGTTTTGCTTATCCTGACAAGAGGAGCTAGACCAGACCTTCGCAATTTGGCACCCGAACAGGGACAGACACAGTCTGATTCCAGTAGAAAAGCCCCCCATCCAGATCTCAGTCTCTCTGACCCAGAACCGTGAGTAAAGAGGAAACTTTGTTAAAGATTAAGTGAGTGTGCTAATAGATAAATAAGGAACTTAACTTGTTAAGGCCAAACCAGGAATCTCTTATAGTGAAATGGGGCAAACACCTTCTGTTCAAGGAAAATGTTTAGAGAGCATCATCAAGGTTATGAAAAGCCAAGGATTGATTATAATTTTAGAGGAGATTACTGAACTTTTAAGAACTGTGAAGGTCATATGTCCTTCTTTTTCTCTGGAAGAAGAATTGGATCCAGATGAGTGGAAATTAGTAGGAGAGCAATTAGGTGAACAGTACAATTACCTTTGTGACATTTTACCCTTTGGTTCCAGACCAAACTCAGTTTCCAAAGATACAATTCATACCTATAATTTAATCCAAATGGCTTTAAAAAATGTTATTCTAAAGGAAGAGATGAAGGAGCAAAATGGGGAGGTGTCAACTAAACTAGGTGAAAAGGATGAATCAGATAACAATGAAGTTAAGTACAATTCTGAGCAACAGGAGCACCTCCCATCTCCTCCCTCAATTAACCCTTCATGGGTGGAGCAAGAAGGAGGAGAGGAAGAGGCAGAAACACAAACAGAATTGCCTGTGAAGCAGCCTAAGCCTATGACAAGATTAGAAAAAGCATTGGTTAAAGCTAAGAGAGAAGGACAGGATATAAGTGATTTTATACATGCATATCCTGTGATTGAAAATACTGATTCTGTAGGTAAAAAAAGGAGAAGATATGCACCTTTAGATTTGAATAAAATTAAGGATTTGAAAAAAGGTTGTACCTTTTATGGGGCTACATCAGCTTATGTCAAAATGTTACTAGATGGTTTGTCTTATGAAGTCCTAACCCCGAATGATTGGAAATCCATAGCAAGGACATGTCTGGAACCTGGAGAAAATTTATTATGGCTTGCGGAATTTCATGAATTATGTAAAATTCAAGTCAGATGCAATTTGGAAATAGGAGTTAACACACAATTCACTTTTGAGCACTTAGCTGGTGAAGGTCAATATGGAGAGAATTCGGAACAGATTAATTATACCATGACAATATATGAACAAATTGCTAAGGCTGCAATAAAAGCTTGGGGTGTCCTTCCTGGACAGAAAGATCGTGGAGAGGCTTTCACTAAAATACAGCAAGGTCCCAATGAACCTTTTGCAGATTTTGTGGGACGTTTGCAAACTGCTGTCAAAAGAACTATTGGAGAAAATTCAGCTACAGAAAATAATGACCAGACATCTGGCTAAGGAAAATGCCAATGAGATTTGCAAAAGAATTATATGGGGATTAGACAAAGATGCTCCTTTAGAGGAGATCATAAGACGCTGTGCTACAGTGGGAACAAATGCTTTTTACACCCGGACAATGATGAACGTGGAAAGACAGGGTCCCTCCTGGCAAGGGCCTTCTAGAGAAACTCGGCGATGTTTTCAATGTGGAAAAATTGGACATCTAAGAGCTCAGTGTAAATATGGAGATAGAGTGAGAAGACAGGGTGAAAGAAGACCTAAAACCCCATGTCCCAAAATGCAACAGAGGGCTCCATTGGGCATCAGAGTGTAGAATAATTCAGGGAAATGGGATGAGGGGCCCAGATCCAGGGCCCCAGGCAAAAAAGACTTGGGGCATGATGGCAGCTGATGTTACACCCATAGAGCTTTTAGAAGGTCAGGTCTCTGATGTGATCAACCAGCAGAAAAGCAATCACATGGCAGAAAGGGATTACCTGATAAGTGAGCCAAAAGGCAATCAGATTGCAAAAATGGATTACACTTGGGGAGAATACAGGCCTTTTAAACCAACAGGGCTGTATCCAGTGCAAACAATTCCAATGTAATTGCCAGGTGATGAGAAGAGATTTAGAAAGTGGTAAATAGAAGGTAATTAGATAGGTTAACTGCCTGGGAGAGAGGGTTTGCTTGTATTTCTTCAGCAGGAGAAGGAATCAAATGGGTGCCAACGAGTCATATTCGCCTTGTCCATCAGAGAGAGACAGAAAAAGAGAAAGATCTCAAAATAAAGGAGAAGATCTAAGAAACATCTGACACTGAAAGAGCATGGATAATAAGAAGACTGTTAAAGAACTTTAAAAACCAGCAGGAATCATTGGACTTCCTCACACAAGATGAGAATAATGGACAATGGACTTATGGACATTTATAAATTTTCAATTTATGATTATTTGATTATGTTATATACTTCTAGCATGCATTATGTTACTATGTTACTATATGCTTATGTAATTTATGTAATTATCTGTAATACTTCCCATATTGATGGATTTATGTTTCAAGGTCATTTATGTAATTATCTGTAATACTTCCCATATTGATGGATTTATGTTTCAAGGTCATGACTGTCCTATGTTCTAAATCAAAAGAAAGGGGGAGATGTTAGGATTACTAAGTGAGAACTGAGGTTGTCTGGACAGTGACAAGGTGAGAATTCAGGTTTTCTGGACAATTACAAGGTGAGAACTCAGGTTGACTTGATAGAGGGGGCAAGCTCATTGGTTGAAGTGGTTCTTCCCAGAAGCCCTTGCATTATCCCATGACCATTCTCTGGGAGGATAAAAGAGGACACCACTCCAGAGATAGGAGGGGTCTCTGAATTGCATCAGGCTTGACGGGCTCTCTGCAGGAAGGGAAGTCACTTCTTTGGACAAGAGTTAACAGCAACTGCCTGGAGACAACGGTTCGTTACAGGAAGAAGAATCTGTCTGAGAGATTTGAGTAGACACAGCAGATCTCTTCCAGAGAGTGATCCAGCAGCTTCTAGAGACGACAGCACGTTACATCCAAGGACAATTAATATTTCTCCAATTGTTTAGATCTGTCTTTATTCACAGGAAATTCAATGAGGAGGTCTGTATTCTAGTAAATATGAAAGTGAGCCTAGGATCTTTATCCTCACCAAAACCTTGAACCACAGACTCACTCACTGTTACGGCTAGAAGCAATCTTAGAGGACATGTAGTTCCAACCTCTCATTTTATAAAGGAATAAACTAAGCTCCAAAGATGTCAAATAATTTTAATAATACAGTTGTCTCCAGTTACTGGATTTTCTTTAGCAATTCTTCAAATGACAGCAAGCCAAAAGGCAAAATTCCAAACAGCAGCATGCTTTTTTTTTTTTTTTTTTTTTTTTTTAATTCTGAGGCCCTAGGGGATATATCACAAAGGGAGTCCTTAAAACTTTGTTACTTACAAAATTAATAAATCCAAAAATGCCATTTCCAAATTAAGGAAAGATCATCTGTCTCCAGTAAAGTTATCCCTTCCACATCATGACTTTCCCCAAGATAATTTCAATTTAAACAGGTCCGCATAAGAAATTAAATAGGAATTTGGTAGTGGTTCTGCAGAAGTCACAGATGACCTGTGAAGGCCATCAAACAATACAGGGCCTATGAACAACTTAACTCAGATTTAATAATAAGGTACTATAAACAACTCATAAAAGAAACAGAAAAAGAAAAACTTTTCTGTTAAAAAGGAAGGTCTGAAAAATTTTACACAGATTTTTCTGATCAAAGGGGCACTAACTCCTAATCCCCCATGTTGTAGAAAGAATAACTAGATTAACATTATGCCATGATTGCATGTCTATCCCAAATCAATAATGTAAAAAAATAAATTTGTAGGAGTAAGTTTTCAATACAATTTTTAAAACATAAAAGTTAAGGGGCATTTAGAAGGCACAGTGGATTAGCCCTGAAGTCAGGAGGAAGGAGGACTTAAGTTCAAATCCAGACTTTAACAATTACTAGGTGTATGACTCTGGACAAGTCACAACCCCAATTTTGTCACCAAAAGAAATAAAATAAAAGTTAAATATGTTGTGATAAAGTATCTAGACACCATAATGCTTTATTTTGCAATCACTGACAGTAAATATACATTTGGCCTTTTTTTTTTTTTAGTCTAGAGGGTAATAAATGATATCTGTGGTGGGAAAAGTGAGATTAATGCATTGTTGGTGGAATTATCAACTAATTCAACTATTCTTAGAGAAAATTGGAACTATGTCCAAATCATGCATATCCTTTGTCCTAACAATACCACCGCTAGGCATGTATACCAAAAGAAATTTAAAAAAAAAAAAAAAAAAAAAAAAAAGGAAAAGGACCTATATACAAAATATTTATGGCCACTTTCTTGGGAGAATTAGAAATTGATAGGATGCTTATCAAATAAGGAATAACTGAATAAATTGTAGTATGTAATTATGATGGAATAATATTGTTCTATAAGAAATAAGTAGATTGCTCTTAGAAAAATCTCAAAAGTCCTCCATGAGTTCATGCAATGATCCAAAATGATTAAGAAGGACTTAATGATGTAAAATAATACACATACCAAAAGAAAGAACTGATGGTATGTTAATACATACTGAAGCATATTTTTAAAAACTTTATTTTTCTTGAAGGTTTTTTTTGGGTTGAAAATCTATGTTTTCTTTTGCAACATGACTTTTATGGAAATATTTTGCATAGCTTCACATATGCCTTCTCATTTGGGGAGGGAAAGGAAGGGAGGAAGGGAGAAAATCTGGAGCTTAAAGTTTTAAAACCATGTAAAATTATTTTGCTCATAATTGGGAAAAATAAAATATTAAATAAATGATAAATATATTTGTGTTCTTTAACAGCTGGCTTAATCATTTGGTCCACAGAGTATAGTATATTATGTTACATGACCTGACATGACATAATATAACATAGCATAAAACAACATAATATAATATAACATAACATAAATTGATTAGGTTAATCTCTAATTCTATTAATATTTTGTCTATTGCAATCTAAACTCATTGAGGATAAGAACTAGGGCTCATTTAAACCATGTTTCTTATAACACTTAGCATAGGACTCTGAATAGAGTAGGTACTTAATGGAGGCTAACTGTTACTAGAAAGTTCTGCATTTGCAAATCACTCAGGGATGCTACTGATTTTATTAATACTAGAAATGGCACATTTTTGGACTATAGGGGAATAAGTTATATTTAAGGTCTTCAACAAAAGTAGCTTATTTTGGCATATTTGTGCAATATACATATATTGTTGTTATTATTATTCAAGCATGTCTGACTCTCTTACCCCAAATGGGCTTTTCTTAGCAAAGATAAAATGGTTTGCTATTTCCTTTTCCAAGTCATTTTACAATTGAGGAAATTGAAGCAAACATGGTTAATTGCCTTGCCTAAAGTCAGGAAGCTAGAAAGTGTCTGAGGCCAAATTTGAATTTTGGAAAATAAATCTTCCTGACTCCAGGCTTGATACTCCATTCACTATGTCACCTAGATGCCCAATATACATATACATGTAGTATGCATGCATATGTATAGGTATATGTGTTTGAGTATGTGTATGGGGAAGTATACACACACACACACACACACACATATATATAATATGCATACATAGATGTATATTATTCACATATATAGATACATACATACACATGTATGTGTGTGTGTGTAGTATTCAAAAGAAAGGTTTCTAGTATCATCTAGCTCTTTTCAGTTTCACTCTCATGGGATTTGTATATAGGGATGCGATGGGGTTTGTATATAGGGATGTGATGGGATTTGAAAGTGTGCTCAGCACTTTTTCAGTATAATTTAGTGAAGCTTCTGCGATGATTTAGGATGACTAGGAATTAATATTAATTAAAAGTAATATTGAGTTATAGTGCAGATAAGAGTTTGTTAGACTGAAGTGCCTCAAGAAATAGCAGAAGAAAAGGCGTTTAAAAGGCAGGTTCCAAAAGACATAAGAGCTTCTGTAGAGTTTAATTCCTGATACATAAGCTAAAGTAGTTAAGATGGACGCTGAAGTGATCAGGCTATAGGTCTGGTAGCAGATTGATGTCAAGTGCATCCAAGAGAGCATGGCAGAAAGACAGAGTATCCTATCTCACTGGAGAAAGCATCTTGTCTAAGGACATCATAGCCACCAGCAGCTCTCTAGCTTCAGGGACATACTTTCTCTGGACTAGAATGGACAAAGGAATGTGTATTCTCTGTCATGTATAACTTTACTGAATATGTCTGAGTATAATGGGAAACTGAGAACTTCCCAAGAATAGTCATTTGAAGAGAATCCCACAACTTAAAACTTCTCACTTGATAATTCCAGAGCCAATTTCAAGGGTCTGTTAATCATTAAGGCTCTAAGAAGGAGAACAAAAGACTTGCTCTTTTAGCAGAAATATCTGATCTCCTGGACCTTTGCTTAACCTCTTAGAAAAAGCTAACTAATTCATGAACTGGAGATATTCTAAGGGATCTGTAAACTGGGTAATCTCTATTTGTTGAGGAAGCCTGAGATAAATCAAGGCTCCTTGGTTATCCTAGTTTAATGGATTACTTACCTCTAAACAAATCTCTTTATGAGGGGATTACATGATTTCTTATAAAATAATTAATTAAAGTAGATTGAGATTTAGTTTATCTGGGAAATGAATCTGGGTAAACATTTGTAAGCAGTTGTAAAACTGACCATCATAAAATTCAGGTCAAAATTTAACAAGTTCATGTTACTTCCAAGCATTATTCTTGTAGTCACGACTATATAACTCATTTCAATCTCTGTGGAAATTAACCTCTCTAGATTGGTTTTGGAGTCCAGTCTGGAGATGTTCACTTCTTGCAAGATTCTAAGAATAAATATTTCTATTTTTCATTTGAGATATTTCTAAGTATTTGTAAATTGGATTTGCTGTACCACATATGTCCCATCACCAACTTCTAGTCTAGTATCCTATAGGACAGTATAACCCAGTGTATATGTTCAAAAATCTTTTTTGTCTCTTACCTTAATTAAATGACTTTTGCTTCAGATGAATGTATTCTCTGGTTTGCTCCTTAAAGTAACACATTGGCAGCTACTCATAAATTATTGTTTTGAACAGACTGATATATAGCTACAATTTACCTCAAATTTGGAGTAACTTTCTGGGAATGGCCACATATGTATCTGGCCTACTACATATAGATTAGTATACATCATCTGAATCATTGATTTCAGAAATCTTTGCAATTTTCCTTCTGAAACCAAGGGATCTTTCTTATTATGGTGTAAACAAAGTACAGTTCTTGTCCCTCAAGACTTCCAAGGACCAAATGGTCCCTGTCAGCACCAGAATATCATTAATTTCACACAGGAAATTTATCAAGAACAAACATTTCTATGAAGCAAAATGCTACTCTTAAAAATTCACTACTAACTCCAAAGAATGAAGAAACCTGATCCTGCAAGTTCTCACAGAAGAGTCAGCCTTACAAATCTTAAATGATCACTTTCCCTTTTTCTACATTCCAATCTAGTAAGGAACACTTAAGGGAGTTTAAATGTATTTTTAAAAGAAAATTATGAGTACAAGCTTCATACCTATGTAGGAGTAATATAATAATCTAAGACAGTAATATAATATCCTAAGACAGTAAACACTGTATGCAGATCTGTCTCAGTGGTGTAATTAAGCTTAATTCTAGCTTAAAGGATGATAAAGTATAATGGAAAGAACACAAGATTTAGTCAGAGGATCTGGGCTTGAATTCTGAGCCAGACTTTACTATTTCCTACAAGATTGCATCAGAAAACTTAACCTTTCTGAGATTCAGTTTCCTTATCTGGACAGTATAAGGATTGGATTACATAAACTGGAAGGTCCCTTTTAATTCTAAATCCATATGATAATAGTGTTACTTTCAAGGTAAGACTAGGATTCAGAACTCTTTGGTTTAATTTTAATTTTTATTTTCTCCCTTAGTAAGTTTCAAATTTTTAGATGGTCTTGTAATTAACCCCAACTTTCAGGTGCTTTCTGACTTGAGATCAACGGAAAAAACACTGAATCCAGTGTCTAAATCTGTGAGTTAGAATCTTCACTCTGGTCCTTGCTGCATATGTCACTTTGCATAACTTCCTTCCTTTATAGACAGGTTTCCTGGTCTATAAAATGAGGGTATTAAGTTAAATGAACTCTTAGCTGCCTTTCACCTTTACATGTTCTGATTCAAACTAGAACAAGACAATAATTTATGCAGCATCTATTCTGGAACCCCTTCTCATGAAAAAAACATCTTTTAGTTGGTATATTTTTCTGGGACTGGTTCAAAAGGTGATCCCAAAGTATAGACCTACTCAACACAATCATTTCTTATTATTCAATCATCATGCTCATAACAGCTAGGATTTATATATTGGTTTAAAGTTTGTAAAGCACTTTATAAATATATTATCTTATTTGATCCTTACAATAACCCTGGTTGGTAAGTGTTTGGATTACTCCCTTTTTGAAGATGAAAACACTGAGATTGAGAGATTAAATGACTTGCCCAGAGGCATATAGCTAGTTTATATGTATCTGAGGTAATATTTGAATTCAGGTTTTCTTGACTCCAGGTCAGTGATAATTGTTAATCAGTAAGCATTTATAAAGTTAGAATGATAAGCACAAAGGATTCATTCTGTCCTTAAGAACTTCTAAAATGTTAGTGGGGTTATGTACACATATTAAAAAAACAAACAAACAAACAAAAAAACTGGGTCATCTAGGTGGTTCAGTAGATAGAGCACCAACCCTGAAGTCAAGAGGGCCTGAGTTCAAATCTGATCTAAGGCACTTAACACTTCTTAATGGTGTGACTATGAGCAAGGCATTTAACCACAATTGTCTCAGCAAAAATAAATAAATAAATAAAATAATAATAATAAATAAATAAATGCAAGGCTATTTTTTACAGATTTGAGAGATAACTCAGGAAGAGTTTGGGAAGCAATATTTGAGATGAGCAGTGAAGGAAACTAGGGATTCTAAAAAGCATGAATATGTTACAAGTTTTTGCTAAATACTTTTTAGACCTGATCAGTGTCTTATATTCTTTTTATGTTTCTAATACAGGGTGTCAAAATCCTCAAAATTATCCATGGTCTACTCTGTGATGACATAGCTATTTATACAAGAAGAATGTATGACACTTCGGCATCTTGAAAATTAGCAAAGAAGCAGCTTATGATATTGATATAGCATCAAAACAATGACACTTTTTCTATAAATTCTAGTAGGATGAATGGTTTTATTTTCACTTTCTTCAAAAAAGTAATCCAGGGGCAGCTAGGTGGTGTAGTGGTTAGAGCACCAGCCTTGAATTCAGGAGGACCCAAGTTCAAATCTGATCTCAGACATTTAACACTTCCTAGCTGTGTGACCCTGGGCAAGTCACTTAACCCCAGCCTCAGGGGAAAAAAAAAAGTAATCCATCAGTCTTTTGCTGAAGTATTCCTAGAATCAAAAAACTTTGAGAACTATTTGGCTAGAGAGAATGAATAAATAATTCTAACTCAATTGTAGTTTTAAACTACATTTGTAATCCTAGATACATGTATTTATTCCAAAAAAATTTTATCACAGTGGAATGACAGCTATGATAGCTACAGCTAGGATAGTGCAGGCACTTTATAGATGGTGAATATAAGAACCTCCCCAAATCATCTATAACCAGGAAATACTAGTTTGTTAAAGAAAATCCAGTGGAACTCAAAATGAACAGAATAGGATCTACAGTGAGGTGAGAACATCACTAAGATATCTTTGGACAATTATTGGCTTCCAACATAGACTGTTTTCACACATTGTTTTGATTCATAGAGACTGATCTATTTTTTCAGTTGATTCAGAGAGTGAAGAAATAAACAAGGAAATGGACAAAAAAAGTAGAAAACTGAGGCAGTTAATCAGACAAAACTCAGACATTAATGCTTGAAAAATACTTATCTAACAGAATATCTGTCTCTGTGTCTCTGTGATGAATGTCTCTTGTATTCTGTGTGTCTGTCTTTGCCTATCTGTCTGTCTCTGTCTCTCTCTCTGATACTCTCTGACTCTTACTGTCTCTTTCTCTGGTCTGTCTGTCTCTTTTCTGTAAATGCTTCCTCCATTATTTTCAAAAGTTTGATTTCCTATTTGAATATAATATTAACAGAAATTTCTACTGAAACCCCATTTTCCTTAAACAGATACGTTGCATTTCCTGTCAAGTACAAGCTCATGAATAAAATGGAAGAGGAAAAAGGACATGAAGAGAAAAGCAAACACGATTGGAGCATGATGGAGCATGGCTAACAGGGGGAAAAAGGCTTTCAGAAATGTTACATCCCACTGGTATCCTTATGTTGATTTTTCTATAGGCACTGCAATTTGACAAGGTCAGGTCATTAGAAAAGTTATCTATAATTCTGCTCTGAAATCAGATTTACCATGACCATTTATCACTGTATAATTATTATATTGCTGTTGGAATATTTATGAGTCCTCTGGAAAGTTACCCTTCTGACTTTAGAAAGGCAATTAACATGGAAGATGCAAAAGACAAGGAATAAAAGGTTCAACTAGTGTTAAATCTTTGACCTTTTCCCTTTTTTATTCAAGTTCTAATACCTTTTCTTATAAACTATCTAGAAAACCTTGCAAGAATGGCAGAAAGCCGCTGTATTGGATCAGTCAAGACTGACTCAGCAGAAGCAGCAGACATTTTGAGAAGGGTTTACAATTTGTTTACAGCCTACTCCTCCTTTAAGGATGTAATAAATTCAGGAAATCAGATAAATTTTGAGTCTGCTAAGCAAAACATATTATTCTTTTCCATAAATTGGCTTCTTCAGACATTTTTTTTAAAGGACAGATCTTTGGTCCATCAACATATAAAACTTCTTTCTAAGTATAAGAAAATTAAATGGAAAGATATCCAATATAACCAACCATTCATTGAGTTTCAGTAATGCTTTCTCTTTTATATATCCCAAATGACTAACATTATCTAGCATTGGGTAGCTAGCTGGCACAGTAAGATAGAGAGCTGGGCTTGGAGTCAGAAAACTCAACTTATGAGTTCAAATGCATCTATAGCTGTGTGTTCTTGGGCAAGTCACTTAACCTTTACATCAGTTGCTCATCCATAAAATGAGCTGGAAAAGAAAATGGCAAACCACTTCAGTATCTCTTCCAAGAAAACCCCAAATGAGATCATGAAGAGTTGGACATGACTGAAAAACAATGAAACAATGACATCTAACATTGTTAGAGGAGTGAAATTTTCTTGTTAATTTAATATTCTAGCTCATTCAAAATTATATATGGATTATCACATGTCTAAGGATTATAACACAATAAAATATGCTTATCACTGAAATTACACTTTATGTAAATTTATCTTTCTTTGAGCATTTGATATGATATATAAGGATTTTAAAGGTCATTATCATTTGCATTTATATAAATATAAAAAGTGGTAGAGATTAAGTTTAATATCTACTAATTCTATGCCAAATTTCAGAATTCTTTTTTAAAAAAAAATGAAATACCTCGGCAGAACTTTAGGAAGATATTTTTTTCATTTTATTTTTTTTATTAATTTTTATAATTATAGCATTTTCTTTGACAGTACATATGCATAGGTAATTTTTTTTTTTTTTTACAACATTATCTATCCCTTGTACTCCCTTCTGTTCCGAGTTTTTCCCCTCCTTCCCTCCACCCCTTCCCCTAGATGGCAGGCATTCCCATACATATTAAATATCTTATAGTATATCCTAGGTACAATATATATGTGCAGAACCAAATTTTGTTGTTGTTGTTGCAAAGGAAGGATTGTATTCGCAAGGTAAAAATAATCTGGGAAGAGAAACAAAACAAAACAAAACAAAACAAAAAAACAATGCTCACAGTTTACACTCATTTCCCAGTGTTCCTTTTCTGGATGTAGCTGATTCTGTCCATCATTGATCAATTGGAATTGGATTAGCTCTTCTCTATGTTGAAGATATCCACAGGAAGATATTTAAAAGAGTACACTGAATGAATGAAAGATAGCACTTAGTGCTATATGCTATGCACTATAATAAGCACTTGGGATATAAATACAAAAGTGGGATAGCCCTTTCTCCTGCCAAACTTACATTCTAATAAAGAGAAACAATATATAAAAGACAATCATAAGAACATAAAGGAAATTTAGTATAATTTTCTCCTTGTTTATTTTTCATCATTCTTATCAATAGCACTACTAGTAATATATTTTCTTGACCATGCTAAAGATTAAAAATTTTGTATAAGAATGTGCCTCTCATTTTGTGTGTTTTAGATTGTTTTTACTGAAAATTATAAAGATTTTACTTTTGAAAACAAATAAAAACAAAAATGAAACATATTAGTTCTTTTATTATCGTGTTGCTTTGTCTCATAAACATAATAAAGAATACAGTAAAATTCTCCCAAAATGCCAATTATTAAGTATTTTTATTGTTTAAGTTCTAGGTAAAAAGGAAATTACTATGTTGAGAGGACACTAGTAAACCACTGTTAATAAAATATGAATTCTAGCTGATTTTTATACATAGATGATTGGTTTCATTTGCATCTCCATAACTCTATTATTGATCTGTGTTATTACCAGTGGGATATATTTGCTGGATCATAGCTTGTTAGAAATGCAATCACGTAACAGTTTTCCTTAATAAAACAAGCTCATTGAAGGTAAGGACAGGATTACATAATTTCAGAGTTGGAAAGAAAACTCATTATCTCATCTCACACTTGAACGTGAATCCTAAAAGAGAATGAGACAGATCCTTTCCCCCTAATATTAGAGGGGAACCAACTACTCTTCCCAAACAGCATTTTCCATTTTTGGATCTCTAAGTATTAAACAAAGTTCCCCCTACCCCCCAAAAAAGTTTCCTCTTTGTAGATTCCTAACATGACTCTAGTTACTCTGGGATCAAGCAGAATAGTCCAATGATTCCTCCATAGGCAATCCTTCAAATACTTGGGGGAAGGGAAATTATCACACTTCTCAATTTATCAAAGTAATGAAGAATGGAGAAAACAGTCACAATGTAGTCTGACTAGAGCAAAGTATCACAGGGCCTATGTTATTCATTCTCTCCTCCTCCTTTTCTTCTTTCTTCTCCTCTTCCTCCTCCTTTTTCTTTTCCTTCTACTTCTCTTTCTTTTCCTTCTATTTCTCCTCCTCCTCTTCCTTCTCCTTCTGCTCCTTCTCCTTTTCCTTCTTTTTTTTAAAATTGTATTTAGTATTTTATTTTTCCCCAGTTACATATGAAAACAATTTTTAACATTTTTTTAAAGACTTTGCATTCCAAATTATCTCCTTCCTTCCTTCCCTGACAGTACACATTGAGAAGGCATGCAATTCAGTACAGGCTATATTTGTGTAGTCATGCAAAATATTTCCATATTCATTATGTTGGATAGAAAATATAGATCCCACCCCCCAAAAAAACAAAACAAAACAAAAAAAAAAACAAAAAAACCCACACATTTCAATATGTATTCAGACACAATCAGTTATTTCTTTGGGACTGAATGGTATTTTTCATCCTAAGTGCTTTAGAGAGTTTTCTTAGATCATTGTATTGCCGAGAATAATAAAGTCATTCACAGCTGATCACCTTACAATAATTCTCTCACTTTCTACACAATACATTTTACTTTGTATCTGCTCATTTAAATTTCTCCAGGTTTTTCTGAAAACATTTTGATCATCATTTCTTATACTACCATAGTACTCCATTGTAGCCACATGTAACAATTGTTCAGTCATTAATTAATTGATGGGCATCCTTACAATTTCCAATTCTTTGCCCCCAAAAAAGAACTGCTTTAAATATTTTTGTACAGATAGGTCTTTTCCCTTTTTTATTTTTTAAATCCCTTTTGGATATATACCTACTACTTGTCTCTAGGTCAAATGATATACATGGTTTTATAGCCTTTTGGGTATAGTTCCAAACTGTTTTACAGACTGGTTGAATCAGTTTAAATTTCCAACAGTGCATTAATTTTCCCCACATCCCGTCCAACATTTGTCATTTTCCTTTTCTGTCCTATTAGTAGTCTAATAGGTATGAAGTAGTACCTAGAATTGTTTTAATTTTCATTTCTCTAGTCAATAGTGAGTTAGAGCATTTTTTTTCACAAGGCTAAAAATAGCTTTGATTACTTTTTCTGCAAACTTTATATATTTAATAAAAATATAACTAAATAAAATAAAGTTGATTCAGTTCTCTATATGTTTAAAAATTAGGTCTTTATCAGAGAAAGTAGCTTTAATTTTTTTTTCAATTACTAATGTTAACTGTATCCAACTGTTAACACCACCCTATTCTTCCCTCTGACCTGTGTCTGTTTTATTCTCTCCTTTAACCTTGACCCTCCTCAAAAGTTTTTTGCTTCTGACTATCCCTCCCCAAATCTGCCCTCTCTTCTATCATCACCCTCTCCTCTTACCTGCTTCCTCTCTTAATTTCCTGTAGGGTAAGATAGATTTCTATACCCAAATAAGTATGCAAGTTATTCCCTTTTTAAACCAACTCTCATGAAAATAAAGTTCACTTCTTCCCTCTTCCCCTACAATGTAAAAGCTTTTTCTTGCCTTTTTGTATGCCTCATTCTACTTCTCTCTTTTCCTTTCTCCAAGTACATTCCTTTCTAACCCTTTAATTTTTCTTTTAGATATGATTCCTTCATATTCAACTCATACCTGTGCCCTCTGTCTAGCTTCTTCTAATTGCCCTAATTTTGAGAAAGTTCGTATGAATTACAAATATCATTTTCCATGAATGAATGTAAACAGTTTAGTCTTATTAAGTCCCTTATAATTTCTTTTCCCTGTTTATCTTTTATACTGCTCTTAAGTCCAAATTTCTATTCAGCTCTGTTGGTGGAGGTGATTTTTTATCAACAATGCTTGAAAATCCTCTATTTCATTGAAAACCTATTTTCCTTCTAAAGTATACTGGGAAGGTGATTCTTGGTTATAATCTTGGTTAGCTTCTTTATCCTCTGGAATATGATATTCCAAGTCCTCCCACACTGTAATGTAGAAGCAATTAGATATTGTGCTAACCTAACCATGGCTCTACATACTTGAATTGTTTCTTTCTGGATGTTTGCAATATTTTCTCTTTTACCTGGGAGCTTTAGAATTTGGCCATAATATTCCTGGGAGTTTTTACTTTGGGATTTCTTTCAAGGGGTGATCAGTGGATTCTTTCCATTCTTTTCCATTTCTATTTTTATCCTTTGGTTCTAGAATATCAGGCAATTTTTCTTAATAATTTCTTGAAATATATGAATAGGGATGATGTCCAGGCTCTTTTATGGTCATGGTTTTTAGGTCCAATAAGTTTAAAATTATCTCTCCTGAATCAGTTGGGTTTTTTTCCAATGAGACATTTCACATTGTTGTCTTCTTCTTCTTTTTTTTTTTAATTCTTTTAATTTGGTTTGTTGTTTCTTGATTGCTCCTAAACTCATTAGCTTACATTTGCTCAATTATAAGAAATTATTTTCTTCAGAAAACTTTTGCACCTATTTTTTCCATTTTTCCAATTCTACTTTTTAAGAAGTTATTGTTTTCCTCCATGATTTTTTGTGCCTCTTTTTCCATTTGGCCAATTCTGTTTCTTATGGCATTGTTTTCCTCTTTCGCTTTTTGTATCTCTTCACCATCTTCCCTAGGTCTAAGTGAACTTCTATTGATTGGGGGGGGGGGTGTAAAAATGATAATAACAATATCAACAATTCAAATCTATATTCAAATTTTTATTTCCCACTTCAGCCTTGGTCCTAAATAATTCCTTCTCCTCTTTTAACAGTTGTTTGCAAAATATTTTTTCTCCAACTTGTTGGTGACAATTCAAAGTAATAGCTCTTCATCTCTAGCAATATTTCAACCCCCTAGTGCTCACAAAGACAAAAAACAAATAAATAAATAAGTAAATAAGTTAAGGGGGCATTATTTAACAGTAAAATATGTATAAAATATGAAAAGGAAACAAGCTACTAGATATTTAATTTTGGTTTTTAAATTTTAAACCTTATGAATTAACAAAAACAATAAAATAAACATGCAAAGTCAGAGAGGAAAAAGGAGATAGCAACTACCAAATCCTTTTGTTTATTTGTAGATCAGAAGGAAAGAAGAAAATCAGGGGATTGGAATTTATGGACAGTTTCTCACGTAAATGTTTACTTTTTTTTTTTTTTTTTTTTTTTAAGGTTTTACTTTTCCCGTGTCATTGTTCCTTAACTCAACCCCCATCTTGTCACACTGAAGTTCTTTATTCCACAAACTGGATGATAAAATGTATCTCACCTTTACTCTTGTAAAGAAACTTATAAAGCTTCATTTTTAAGCTGCTGCTGCTGCTGAATTAACTTGGTTAACTTCTTATTAGACAGTGATCTAGAAGTATTAAGCCAGAACATGGTAAATACTTATTTACATTTACAAAAATATTTTCCAGTTTTATTTTTTAGACTAATGAATTTTCAGATACCATGGGACCAATCATAAGGGCATGTATAATATTATACACATGAGTCAGAGAATATTATTTGCATTATTACAATTTAGAAGAAGCATTCCTTGATTGCACAACTTCTGACATGTGATATATGAGTGAACATGGGCAAATAACTTAAAGTCTCAATATCCTTAGGCAACCACAAAGATTTATAAACTACAGAAGATTTGTTGATCTACATTGAAGAAAAGAGTTTTCACACTGGGATCATAAACTCAGGGAAGGAAAAAAAGAGCAGAACATTTCATTTCAAAAATGAAGAAACTTTACCCTAAGGTCATATAATAAGAGCAAGACTTGAATTCAGTGCTTCTTACTCTATAACCAATACTTCTTCTACTCAACCAAGCTAAATCAATCAATAAACTTTTATTAAACCACTATAGTATCTATAAGCACAGTGATAAGTGCTAGGATTACAAAGATAGGAAAAAGACAGTCCCTGCCCTCAAGGCACAATGTAATGAGGACAATATGCAAACAACTATGTATAAACAAGTCATATACAAGCTATATTGGAAATAATTTGCTGAGAGAAAGCATTGTAAGAATTTAAGAAGATGGGAAAAAGCTTCTGGCAAAACGTGGATTTTAGCATTCTATTTAAGGGATATTAAGGAAGTTAGAGAAGCCAAGAAACAAAGATGAGAAGGAAGAGCACACCAAGCACTGGAGACAGTCAATGAAAGCTCTGGGCCAGGGGATGGAGTTGTAAGGAAGAGAAAAGAGAACAGTGCCATTTGGATTACAAGCAGAATGGGGGAAGGGATTAGCATGTAAGAACACAGAAAAGGTCAGGTAGGTTATCAAAAACTTTAAAATGTCAAACAATATTTTAAATTTGATTCTGAAGGTAATGGGGAATCACTGGAATTGAAAGCATAGGGAGAAAGTTGTAAAAATCAGGCATGTACTTGAGGAAGACTGATGAATATAACTAGCTCTGCCTTCCTTTTCCACACTTCCTATACAGTGAACATCATTTTAAGATTTATATTTTTTTGTTTGGTGAGCTTTTTAAAAAAAATTCAATTCAGTAACTATCAATTCAATGTCCAGTATATGCAAGGCACTTTGCTGGAATCTATCAATACAAAAATAAAATAAGACATACTAACCTGATGTTAAAGAGCTGTTAAAATGTATAGAAATGACTATAAATAGAATATGATATAATTTTTTAAAAGGAGCAGAAAGGGCAAAAAGAAGGTAAAATGGCACAAATTATTTAAGGAAGAAATTTGATTTTGTTTGTACTGGATATATATATATATATATATATATATATATATATATATATATATAATTTTCCCCAGTAGCTTTAAATTTCCATATACATTCAATTATAATACAATACAACCTGCAAGCCTTCTTATTATGCTATACTGTTTAATAATACATTATAGTATTTCAATTCTGGCATTGGCATCTTGGCAAACCTTTTGGCTGAAATTTATTTTATGCTTCTGGAAAGCAATGTAATGCCATGTTAAATTATTGTGATATCTTACAAAGATTTCCTGGATTTTAAGAAATAAAAAGTCAGTTTTCACACTGCATCTTGCAATTCAAGTCAATAACATTCATTAAACATCTACTATATTCAAGGATGTATGTTAGATGATATGGGAAGAAGAAAAGTGGGAAAGTATGGAGGGAGGAAGGAAGGGAGGACAAGAGGGAGGAAGGGAGAGAAGAAGAAAGGGAGGAAGAAAGAGAGGAAGGGAGGAAAGAAGGAAGGAAGGAAGGAAGGAAGGAAGGAAGGAAGGAAGGAAGGAAGGAAGGAAGGAAGGAAGGAAGGAAGGAAGGAAGGAAGGAAGGAAGGAAGGAAGGAAGGAAGAAAGGAAGGAAAGTCATCCCAGTTCTTAAGCAGAGCTTACATTCTATTGACAGATAGTATAATGAGAAAAAAAAGTACAACATATTGGAGGTAGAAAAGAACTTTAACAGAAACTGAAAATAGGCATGACTTCCTGCAAGGATTGACAATTGGGCTTAACCTTGAAGGAAACTAAAGTTTCTATGAGCTAGAGATGAGCAGGGAATGCTTTTCCTGTATAGAGAAAAAACTCTGCAATGGCATAGAGACAAGAGATGGAATGGAATGTACAGGAAACACTAAGTAGACCAATTTGGCTAGAATATATAATAAATGTCATAAAATGATAGTATATGTTAAGCCTAAAAAGGGAGACTAGACCCAGAATATTAAGACTAGAAAGCAAACTAGAAAGCATTTCTATTTTATCCTCCAAACAAGAAGAAAGCACATGTAATTTAGGAGATAAGTAATGCATTCTGATAGATACTTTAGAATGCTAATCTGACACTAACATGGAGGAAGGATTAGAGAAAGGAGGCAACTGGAGCAGGGAAACCAATTGAATTTTTCTTGCAATAATTCAGGTGCGATGCTATGAAGGCCTGAACTAGCCTCATGATTAAAGTAATTTTATAGATTCAAGAGATGATGTAAGGATAATATCAACAAGACTTCTCAACTAATTGAATATGGTAAGTCATGTAGACAGAAAAGACAATTCAAAATGACTTCAAGTACAAATCTAAGTAGCTAGAGAAATGATAGTACCCTCAATAGAAATAGGGAAGTCATTAAGAAGGAGAGTTTGGGATAAAAAATAATGGGTTTTGATTTGGTCATTTTGAGTTAGAGATGCCAGTAGGACATACAGTCTGGGATGTCTAATTGGCAGATGACTATATAGATCTAGAAGTCATTTGAAAAAAGAGCACCAAAACAGTATCCCAGAAGTAGTTTGGCCAAGGCACGGTAGTAGATGGAGTCAGACAAATGGTAGCATAATAGATAGAATACTGGATTTGGAATCAAGAAGACCTGAGTTCAAATCCAACCTCATATACTTAGCACTTTGTGTAACTTTGGATTGTAAAGGGCTGAAACTCTTGAGTCAATGCACTGGGGTCAGATAATGGAGCACCTGAGGCTAATTACTAGAATTACTCATTCTAGGAATATGCTTGGAAAATGGCCCTTCCCACTATCCTGTACTGGCCCAATCGTTTGGTATATACAGAGAATTGTGGGAGGGACTAGGAGGTCCAGGGAGACTAACCAGAGTCACTTCTAGGCAGGAGACAAGGGATTGAGGTCGCAGAAATCCTACACGTCCATTCTCCCTTGGCTTCTGCCATTAGAGACCAAGAATAAAGACTTTTGCTTATTTCTGAGGTGTCCAGGATGCTAACATGGTCGCCACATTGGACAAGTGATATAACCTTAATTTCCTCAATTGTAAAATAATGGTAATAATAACACCTGTTTTATAAAGTGATTCTTAAAAAGCACTTGTAACAATGCCAGGCACATATTAGGTGCTGTATAAGTGCTTATTTTTTTTCCTTCCTTCCTCAGAATAGAATGGGACTATCATCTCCTTATTCATATAGGTTCATCTCCTTATTCATATAGGTTTTTGTGATGTAATCTTAGATCACATTGATTTCCTTTACATTATTTTTTAAATTCTCTCCTTCTAAGTTGGCTTTGCTTCTTTTATCTGTATATTTATTTTATTATTATTATTTTTTTTTTCCCTGAGGCTGGGGTTAAGTGACTTGTACAAGTCTTCCTCACTTAAATCCAACTCACTTGCATGTCATGGCATCACGTCCTGATGTTCTGGATTTCATCAATTATGATCTCTTTGCTGATGATTTCCAAATTAGTCCTAACTTTTCCCCCGAGCTCTGGTCCCATGACACCTTTAGAACTTAATTTCCTATGGACACTTCAAACTTAACTTTTTTTTTTTTTTTTTTTTTTTTTTGAGGCTGGGGTTAAGTGACTTGCCCAGGGTCACACAGCTAGGAAGTGTTAAGTGTCTGAGACCAGATTTGAACTCGGGTCCTCCTGAATTCAGGGCTGGTGCTCTATGCACTGCGCCACCTAGCTGCCCCTCTATATTTATTTTAAAGTTCTATATTACTCAATTTAATGTACATCCAAATTGATTTCTTTAGATAATCACCTATTCATAAAAACTGCTTTTCTTTAAAGATGCTCCAAGTCATTATTAATCAGAGAAATGCAGACAACATACAAAATAAGTTTTAAACTCTTTGAGAAAAATGGTAGAGTGACATGGAAGCTTTTAAATGAGAGCAACAAAAATCTGGATAGATCAACATAGGAAGCTAGAGTGAATTTCAAAGGAGGAAATATTGATGAAACATAATAGTTGCACAGAAAAGGGTTATAAATGTGGCTAGAATTATATACCTGTCTCATAGAAGAACCAGATTGTCATGAGTGGAAGGAGACAGGAGAGTATAAACAGTGTTGTAATGTTAGGGAGTATTCTACAAGTAACAATGAAAGACTACCAAAGCAGCAGGGAAAAGGATTTGAGAAGGGGAGAGGATTCATTGGAATGAGAGAATGGATAATAGTAGTAGGAGAAAGATGATTTTACACTCAGGTATTTATGTACGATGAATCACAAATATTAAGAAAGCAGGTGGGAATTTTTAATCTATCTTATCTACTTTATACTTGTTCATTATCAAGTTTCCTGGCAATGTGATCTGCATGATAAAATTGCTATATGATTTGCAGATTCCATAGATGAGTTAATTCCAGAGTTCATAAATGAATAAACTGTCATTTGAAATTAAGTTAAATTGCTAGTAGTCAACAGAAATGTATGTATTTCAATCATATTCTGCTATTGATTGCAAGATTTTAAATTCCCCTCTTAATGGGAAAAAAGTATTTGCCTCTATACTACATTTTCAGTTCTTTATCCAAGTGAATACTGTACTATACAAGACATTTATAGCTCAGTATATTTTAAAACTTATGAGAATTATAATGGCATTTAACTTATTACCTATGAAATTGGGTTTTATCTATGAAACATCTCTACAAATAGAGGCATAACATTTTTTAAAGGCCCTAAGGCAGAGATATGTATCTTTTAATGTTGTGTTTTATATTTGATCATTTCCATTGAATAAGGTCATTTAAACAGAATTTTCATTCCTTAAATTTTTTCCCCCCTGAGGCTGGGGTTAAGTGACTTGCCCAGGGTCACACAGCTAGGAAGTGTTAAGTCATTCTTTAAAATTTAAACTAATGAAGTTTCCTATATTCTTTAGTCCAATTTGGATAATAATTTAATTTTAAAGGTTAATATTACAAACAACCTCCATTTCTTTTCAAATGCCATTTTAGAGATATGGTTCAATATCCTACATAACATATACCCAAGACAGATACCTGAAGAGCTGAAAACATATAGATTTTAAAACCTAGCATTAGTATAAAGACAATGAAGTAAAAGATACTAAAATATATTTTAACTATCAGTTTTCATTTTCTTTTACTCTTAAAAGTCAATGTTTTTGGCTAAGATGACAGGAACAAATAATGATGAATGTTGGAGGTGATGTGGAAAAACTGAGACACTGATGCATTGTTGGTGGAGTTGTGAAAGAATCCAGCCATTCTGGGGAGCAATCTGGAATTATGTCCAAAAAGTTATCAAACTGTGCATACCCTTTGACCCAGCAGTACTACTGCTTATATCCCAAAGAAATACTAAAGAGCGGAAAGAGACATATATGTGCCAAAATGTTTGTGGCAGCTCATTTTGTAGTGGCTAGAAACTGGAAAATTAATGGATGCCCATCAATTGGAGAATGGTTGGATAAATTATGGTATATGAATGTTATGGAATATTATTGTTCTGTAAGAAATGACCAAAAGGATGAATACAGAGAGGCTTGGAGAGACTTACATCAACTGATGCTGAGTGAAACAAGCAGAACTAGGGGATCATTATACACTTCAACAATGATACTGTATGAGGATGTATTCTGATGGAAGTGGATATTTTCAACATAGAGAAGAGCTAATCCAATTCCAGTTGATCAATGATGGACAGAATCAGCTATACCCAGAAAAGGAACAATGGGAAATGAGTGCAAACTGTGAGCATTTTTTTGTTTTTCTCCCCAGGTTATTTTTACCTTCCAAATCCATTTCTTCCTTTGCAACAACAACAACAACAACAAAATTCAATTCTGCACATATATATTGTACCTAGGATATACTATAACATATTTAATATGTATAGGAATGCCTACCATGTAGGGGAGGGGATGGAAGGAAGTAGAGGAAAATTTGGAACAGAAGGGAGTACAAAGGATAATGTTGTAAAAAATGTTATAAATATTAAATTAATAAAAAACTCAATCTTTAATTTCATGTGGATACTCTCTGAAATGCTGCTCAAAAATCCATCCATGATTCTTCATCCTTGTCCATGTCTTCCTATAAATCCCTTTTAGGTAATAAACCAATTGCATTTGTTTGAGATGTTCCTTTAGATATCAGGATGTGATTACTGGCAAAACACATAGCTTGTCCATTCTTCATTTTCATTACATGACACTATCTACTTTTTTTTAATCCTATCTCTCTGATGAAATCCTTTTTCAGCTGCTTTTTTCCCTGTGGAATTCTTAGTTTTCTTCTGGAGAAGACATAGAAATACATTTCAAATTACCTATTTTTATTTAATTTTGAGCCAGATTCACACACACACACACACACACACACACACACACACACACACACACACACACAATATGTGCCCTAGGAAATCTCTATAATTAATCCATCTTTTGCATCTTATGGAATGGACAATAATTACTTTTCATACACTTAGTTTTTACCTCCTGCCTAAATTCTTTTGAGTGATTATGGATTTCATTTAGAGTATTCATCAGCAAAAGAAGAAAATTTGATCATGAATTTTTTTTAAATATCAAGCAAAAAATAATAAAGTGCTATTAATTAACCACATCCAAAAGTACCATGGGAATCTGTTTTGAGTCCTCAATATTAGAACTGTGAAGGTCACAGATAGGAAGAAGAGTTTGATCTATATTTCTTAGGAGCATCCCCAAAATATATGCCTTCTTCAGGAGAGGACATAGAAATACATTTCAGATAAATATTTAAAACACAATCAAGTGTAGCATATTGAAAATTCATTAGGATAGCTTTGTACATAAATCTAATCTCATAAAAATAAAAAATCACCCTCCAAATTTGAATTTACCCTTTTAAAATTCATTCTAAAGGTGCCAGCTGTTTAGAATAAAGGATTAAAATGCCTCACTTAATTTTTAAAAATAAAGCAAAGAAATCAAATGACAATGTCTGAAACTATATTAACTTCAATTTTCTACTTGTTGAAACAAACTGTAAATTATAAAACTGGGAACTAGGCAAAAATAAGTAATTTCAAATCTAGACAAATTTAACTCATACTAAATGATGGAAAGAGAAACATGGAACTTAAATATTCAAGAAACTATTCAGCAAATAAGTAATCTCTTAGCCTAGCTATTTCTCAGTCTCATGATATTATCAGGCCAACAGTTTTTAAATCACATTTTTTTAAAGTAATGTACCTTACTCGTTTTTCATAGTTCTTGTTTGTTATGTGTTTTATTTTGTCCATACCTAATACATATATTTCCATTACTTTTTATATGATACTCATTTGTAATTCATCAGAAACATAATGTTCCATGGTTACCACTGTGGATTCTACTGGGACTATTCCATCTTACAAATTGGACTATTGCAGGTCATGTTTAGGAAAAGCTAAATCATTTGGCTCTGAACTCCCTAGGACCACCTGCCTGTATCATCACTTTGACCATTTTATAAAGTATTGCTGCCCACACATAAGTAACCTCTCCTCCCATTTCAGCCTGTTGCTCTAAAAATTATAATCAAAGTCAACAATATCACTCCTTCTGCATGGGTATGACAGTCAATTGTCCTCAAAACTTCCACTTGCCATCTTTGTGACTTCATATAGTTCCTTTCCTTGGCACCACAACCCTATATGCATTCCTCATTACAATATAAGTTCTTTGAATATTAGAAGGGAGATTTTGGATTTGTATCTTATAAGTTAGCATAGTGCTTGGCATTGTGTTTGCACTTAATAAATGCTTTTAATTTTTTTATGATGAAATATACAACACCATAGTAAAATATAATTTAAAATATGAAGTTTTGCTTCTAGGAGTTTAGAGTAGCTAAAGGTGTTTTTTAATTTACCAAAGGCAACTCACTCCACTACTTATTGTGTAATTCTAGAACCCCTACTATCCATTTGCACTTGTTGATTAACTTGTATTGCATGATAAATTATATAGATACATATGTACTCACATATATATATATATATGTGAGTACATATGTATCTATATAATATAGTGTATATATATACTATCATTCTATAATTGCATGCCATAACTTGGATAATTTGCATTCATTATCCACTTGTTTTCCTTGTTTAGATGGTTAGGCCAAATTACTTTGGGGGATAGCATATTTTTTCAGGAGACATTGAAACAGTCCAGTATTTAAATGCAATCACAACAATTCTACATGCAAAAGATAGTTTATAAGGAGAATCTTATCAATAAGAATTTTGTTTTAACTTGGAGTTGGCACAGAATCTCTTCTATGATGGTCATGAATACCCTTTTTTTTAAAAAAAAAAAGCATGTATGTTCTTTTTATACTTTTCCTGATGTCATCAGAGGTTTCTTGAGCAAGATTCTCTCTATTATATCTTTTATAGAATCTTCTGTATTTTTGATATAGAGTTTTAGAAGAAAGCTTTTAATACAGTTTTTGTTCCCCTTAATCAAATAATACATACATAGAATGAGATCTTATATTTTCTTCATCCTTTTGTCAGCTGCAAAATAGTAATGATGTAGTATATTATGCAATGCCATTTTCAGTCTATTTATATACTTATTAAGGTGGTCTTCAAGGAATACAGATGAGGAAAAAGAGACATGTAGCTTAGTTGGTGACTTTTCTGAGTCATTGTTTTTGATCATTAAATTCCATGATTTTTTCTAAACCTTTGGATGCCTTGTGATTCTATTCTATTCTATTCTATCACCTATAGTATGAATCTCCTTCATGAATATTTGATCTAATTGAGCTGTTCTCATCTTTGTTCTGTTTAATGCCATTTCTTTTGTTTGTATAATAAACACATAAAAGATAAGGATGTTAGAGATTAACTACTGACTTTACATATAGGAAAATAAACACTTATTAAAAGTGACTAATAAAACTGTAGACTGAACCTTTTCCCCAGATCCTTGTTGATTCAAAAAGAAGTTATGTAAAAGATGTAGAGCAAAGACAGGTATTTTGTGGGATAACAAAGCAAGAAGCCCAACAAGGTAAGAACCTTATGAGTTATAGAGAATACCTATTTGTTATCTACTTAGTGGTCATCTCCTAACAACCTCCGTGCTTTGGCAGGACAAAGAAATCAAGCCACATGCTTTTGCTTTGAGATTCACTCAGTATTTATCTCTTGCTACAATATCTGCCAGAACACAACATCCCTTTCTTCCCTCACTGTCCTGTTACAACAAGCAGCATGTATCAACTTTTTGCAATCATGTGAGGCAGAAGGAATATTATAAGATGGAGATATTCAGGTTTTCTTTTGACTTCTAAATTAAATAACCCCAAGGTGGGAAAGAATCTACTTTAAAAAAAAAAAACACCATATCCTCTAGCAACTGCACAAAAAAATATAAAGCTTGGATTTCATCCACTCAGAACTGGGGACCAGCAGGTGCAGGCCAAGGCGAGGAAAAGGCAAATTTTCCAACATGGGAGCAGGCTGAGATATCTTTTAGGTACAGCTTTAGATGTAAATCTAAACTCAAAGGGAATAAGGAAATATTTATTAAGCAATTTCTATGTGGTAAGCATTATTCTAAGAGCTTTACAAAAAATTATAAATATCTCATTTGACCCTCATATGCCTCTAGGTGTTATAAGCTATTGTTATCACTATTTTATTATTAAGGAATTGAGGCAGACAGAGGTTAAGTGGCAAGGTCACACAGTAGTTAGGTAGGTACAATGTTGAATTTGAACTCATTCCAGGACCAGAAAGTTAACATCATAATGTAAGGGGGTGGGATGGGCTTTAAAACAAAGATATAAACAGGAAGAAAATTCAGTCAAAACCTAGAGCATAAGTATAAAAAACCCAAAAATGCTAAAGCAAAAAAGGAAGATGAATACAAAAAACCTCGAAAAACATCATAAATCTTTGCAAATGAATGTAAGATAACAGAAATTGATTCAACTCTTGAAACAGAGAAGTCTTGGTATTCTTAAGAGAGCATGTAACTGCAGAAACATATTCCAGAATGATTAAAGTGACAAAGCAGAATAGTTAGAGATGTTATAAGGGAACAAATTGAGTAATGTATAGCACTAAGAGCAGAAATAAACAACAGAATAAAAAATTGTGTTCAGCATCTCCAAAGAAAGGGGGAGGACAAATTAGGAATATAAACATATAGAAGTGAAGGACAATCTAAAAGAAGGGAATCAAAAATTAATACATTAAAAGAACACATTCTTTCTGTACAAGAAATACATATCATCTAGAACATGATATGTGCAAGAAAAATATAAAGATTATAGGCCTCTCAGGAGAGAAAAAGTTTAAAAAAAGGCATTGCAAAACGCACAGATCTTTTTTCATTTACTTTCTCTGTGTTATCCTCCTGCTATTTTTATCCATCAGTGCCTTCAGGATAACTTTATTTAGTTGGAGGTATAGCTAAATTTTCTTTGAATTGGTTTTATTCTTCACTGCTTCTTTCTGCTTTATGATGTAATACTGTTCAAATTTCCCATTATCTTTGTAAGATTTTACATGAGCTAATACTCTTTTCCTTGGATGCCATATCTCTGCTTTTGAAAGTAAGCCAAGTGTTTGCTGACACATTTTTAAGGCTTTTTTTGTTTGTTTGTTTTATTTCGACATTTGATTTAAATCATTTGCACTTCTGCATGAAATTATTTTTCTTATTTATCAAATTCAATGATCCATCATTATCTTTTTTCTGTCCATTGAACATTTTAAATCATCTATAACAGGTTTAAATATGTCAGAAGGCAGTTTCAATATGTGAGATAGTTCTTTTATTCTTTCTTTACTGAATAATTGTGATCTTTGCTCTAAAAAAAAATCAATGGTCTTCATATATGGAGATAGCTAATCCAGGAATAATTCACACATGAAAAGCATACTAGCCCTAAGTAATTTCCTATCTGCTAAAATATAATCAATTTCATTTCTGTGATAATATCCAGTGTTCTTTCTTGTCACTGTTCCAATTATCTTCTTGGAAAAATATTCATGCTTATAGAAGCAACAGACTTTTGTGTAGTTAACAATACTGATGATGATGATGATGATGATGATGATGATGATGATGATGATGATGATAATAGAGACTACTTTTATATAATGCTTACTAGATACTAGACACTGTACTAAATGGTCTATAAACATTGTTTCATTTGATCCTCATAACAACCCTGGGAGGTAGGTGATATTATCTCCATTTTACATACGAGTAAATTGAGATAAATCTGGATTGAATGACTTGTCTAACTGATGAGGTGCAAATGATGAGGTGATAAGGTAGATGTGATGAGGTGTGAGAATTGGGGTGGGAGATTCTCTCTGGTTGGAGGCACAGGTCCCATGCAAAAGAATTGACAAACCCGAAATCTGTGCAGCAAAAGGAATTTATTGGCATGAGAAGCTAGCTTGCTAGGAAGACAGACTTCTTATTGGACAAAAAGGTCCTGTTAGGAAGACAGCAAAGGTTAACACTGAGAAGAGAATATCTTCACCTGGCAGGACAGCTTGCTAAGAAGAGAGCTTCCTTGGCAAGCATAATCCTGTTTAGGACTTCTGCAAAAATATCTGGGCATGTAGCCCTAGATATATTGGGGCTTGCTTTGATCTTTGGCCCAGAGAGAGACTGATTTTCAATTGATTCGATTCAATTTAGAATTGAATGAGATTACTTAACTGGGAATTTTGAGCCACTGAGAGTTGTTTGTGGCAATTCAATGGAGAGTGATTGACCAAGATCTCCAAATGAATGAAACCATTTAACTGGGAGTTTGCAGGCCTCTGCCCCCCCCTCAAAAAAAAGATCTCAGTTTATGTCATAACTACTAAGTGTCCAAGGCTGAATTTGAACTCTAGTCTTACTTATATCTAGGACTATATATTTGTATATACTATGTATATACATACATACATACACACACACACACATATATATACATATATACATATATATGTATATATATATGTATATATATATATATATATATATATATATATACATATATATATACACACACACATTTATTATACTATCTCACTGTCAGATCTTTTGTATCCAGATCATTAATCCTGATCCATGATTTTTTACATATTTGCCAAAATCTTGAGCTATTACAATTTCTGATTATTTCACCACTTGTAAAGGTATGTATTGATTTAATGGAAATTATTAACTGAGTCATATTATTTTTCTAATTCTTCCTCCCCAGGAATAGATGATCATGCATAGTTAAAATTATTTTCATAGAAATCTTTTTGCGATTATTTCACATGAATACTGCACTGAGAAGAACAGATGTACTATGAAATTGTGTTTCTTTTGATAACAATAAAACTCTTTTGGGGGGGCAGTTAGGTAGTTTAGTGGACAGAATGTTGGGTCTGGAGCAAAAAATATTCATCTTCCTGAATTCAAATCTACCTTCAAACACATACTAGCTGTATGATCTAATCTTATTAGCTTTACTTCCTCATCTGTAAAATGAGCTAGAAAAGGAAACGACAGACCAGTCAAGTAATCTTTGCCAAGAAAACTCCAAATACAGTCATGAAGAGGTGGACATGGCTGAACAACAACAAGAAGCTGCATTTTTTGAAAATTACATGAAGGGTAATAGCCAGAAAGAATTAATAACCACATGGCCAACAAACTGGTGATGAACATCTCTCTACTTAGCCAGGGAGGTCCTAAAAAATAGATTCTGTTGTCAGGACTATATGTATATGTGCATACATACATATATAAACATATATGTATGTATGTATAAAGTTTTACATAATCACAATAGGTAACCAGTCACATTTTTAAAATGAGGGATAATAGATGCGTAATTGGCATACCACCCTGAAATCCCTGAGACACTAAAAGAACAATGTGCCCTGAAAACGCATTAGGTACATTCTTTTATGAAAGCTTTACGAGAAAATATCAGCAGGTTATGAGGTACATCTGTGGATCCAAGAACATGTTGCATTTTAAAGATTTTCTTTCTCTTCTGCTTGGTTTAATAATTAATGCTTACATTCTAGCCACTATAATATAACTGCCATAAATTTTTTCTGATCAAAGCAGCAAACAGGTAAATTTAAAACAATTATTTAGTAGATGCAAATGAATTGGAAAATCATCAAATATTTGTTTTCCTTACATATACAATTCAAACATTATTCGATATAAAATTTACATTGGCCAAGCAAAAATGTTAAGAACTAATATAATTATGTCTTTTTTGTGACAAATACACTAGAGAAAAAAGTCACATTTTTGAATGCTACAAGCAACCATTTTTCAAATAAAAATATTCATAACTATAAATATTCTTTTCAAAACCACACAAAAGCCCATTTTTGTCTACTGTAAAGCATATTGTGAATGAATCAAATTTACAAACTTAAATTATGTTGATAAATTATTGAACCTAATTGTTTGTGGAACATGTTTTATCATTTTAAACTTCATAATACAGCTGTACTATTGTCCTCAAAATGTTTCTTTAGGAATTAATTTCATATTGTACTTTGTCCATAAAGAATAAACCATTTATTTAGTGCTTATGCAAATTATTATATTTCCCCATGCAAATTTCAAAAACACTGCAAGAATGACACAGGAATGGGGAAAGATAACATTTGTATATATTCTGTTATCACTTGCAAACCAATGAATATTTCTTTCTATTGCTTCTGTCCCTCCCAATATTAAAAAAAAGAGGATCCATTATTCAAAGTAATATCTTACAGTTCTTTGGAATAAAGGAAGGAAGGTAATATGCAAATTGTGTGGTATCCTTAGTGGAACATTTGCATCAATACTAAGGTGCATTAGCTCTTATGAAGATGGCCATGTAATTGAATAGGGAAATTTTATCAAGATAGAAGAGTGCTTCTAAATTGATGGAAAGCTGAAATTTTAAACTTGTAACAATAAAATGTAATTAATATCTCCATATATTCATATATACAAATTGTAAGTATACACAAATATGTATACAGAAAACTCTTCTGATTTGGGGGGATTAGTTTTCCTCTCCATATGCTATCTCTGCATATGTTTTCTCTCTTATTTCTCCATAATAACATATCTTTGCTCTCTTCTATGACTGGAAATATCTTTGATAAAAAAGCCTATCCTTCATTTAATTTCACTAATTGGTATCTCTAGCCTGTAACATCAAAGATGGAAAGCCTGTGTTGTGACTCTGCATATATTTATATAAGACTTCTGAATCTGGCTCATTTTCTTGTTGCCCTGGCAATATAGGACATCCCTTTATGTGGAACATCCCTGCCTTGGAAACAGAGGTTAGCTCATAGCCCACTTGGGGGCTCATTATGCTGCCCTAATCTTGAAGGTCTTGGCCCCAAAAGTGTGCTACCATTATGAATGAAATAAGACCCTCTATTTCTTCAACACTGATTGGGAAGAAACATGGGAGAGATGAAGTTATAAAACCAAGGATCTGTTTAGCTTGTGTGTAAGGACATCAATGAATTACATTTCTTCTATTTCTATAACCTAGACTCTTCTCAACTGGTCAAGGGACTAGTAATATTGTATCTGTCCCTTGTTTCTATTGCATTTCTGCTCTGTGCCAATAGCCTTATATGTTCCCTCAAACAGGAAGCCTTCCTTTATCTATATATTAAAAGATACTAAATAAAAGCCTTTTATTTTTTAGCATCAGTATCAGCCAAGCACATAACTCCTATATGAGTACCACTTGCTTTAGTGTACTTAGACATTAGACTATATCTAGCTGTTTATTTTCCTTGAGATCAACAAGAACTTTTCTACACATTTTAAACATCTCTAAAAGAATTTTCTAGGTTTTCTGGATATATGAGACATTTCTCAGTAGTAAATAGAAGATTCTGGTGAGGGAGGAATAGGCTATGAATTCTAATGGAGGACATAAAAATTGGACCATGTCAGATGACCCAATAGGGAGTTATGGCTCTGAAATATTAAATATATGACTAAGTGATACAGTATATATGTAGTGAAGCTGGAGTAAGTTAGACATGAATAAAATCCTGCCTCAGGCACTTATTGCTGTATGGCATTGGACTAATAATTTCTGTCTTCATCAGTTTCTTCATCTAGAAAATGGGGATAACAGTAGTATCTATTTCATAGTGTAAATATAGAAATAGATTCAAATAACATTCATGAAACATTTTACAAACTTTAAACTTCAAAGTGCTAAATGAATGTTAAATGCTATTATTTATTATAAAATGCTATTATAATTATTATTATTTAATTATTATAAAATGCCATTATTATTATTATTATTATTATTTGGGTATCAGTTGTTGCTTCAAAAAATGAAGGTATTAAGAAAACATATCTAAGCATTCTGCTTTTAAATTTATTATGAGTGATGTTAGATGCCCTAAATATCATTTGCATAAATCAAAATTGATATATGGCCCTTTTATCAGCTGTTCAGTGTAGAAGACAAAAGGAAGAAACATTCTTGATAAATGATGGGAGATTCTTGAGTTAGTACTTTTTCTATTTATGAAATTGTGCTAATTGAATTAATCCTCCAAACACCATTTAGCCAACTAAACAAGATATATAATCACTAAAGATTTCAATCTATCTGCACAGGAAAAATCAAGTTACAAAAAATGTCTATTGTTCAGGTTATATTATATATATTTGGATGAAAAACTGAAAACATTGACCCATCAAGACATATATTTCAGGTGATACTGGTCAGTAATCTGATCCTAGAATTGAATAGGATAAAATGTCTCTGAAAAATCATGTAGTGCCTTTTTTTTTACTGTTATGATCTCTTATGTAATTTTATTGAGTTTTTGGCAAAACCTAACTAATTAATAAAAAGGAAATGGAGAAACATAATCACATTTTGTCATTCATCAAAATTCAGATAGAATATATTTGTTTTCTTTAAATTTTTTTTCCTTTTATTATTTTCTTAATTTGTATAGTGCTTTTAATTATTCTAAGATTCTCTCAGACCAATATTTAGAAATCAGTGTTCTTTTGGTGATGCTGAATGGCTATGAGTCATGGAATTCCATAATCTCTAAAGACTAAAGTTCTTAGGTCATTCAAGAAGGACATTGGAAAGGGATATGGAGACATGGGAAGAATTCAAAATAAATGTATCATCAGTGAAGAATTGAACAGAAGTAAAATAAAAGCTATAATCAAGAAGATGTATGAGGAGGGAAAAGAAAAAAAAGAATTGGTTTTGCCGCATAGGGAAAGATCAGATTCCTGATCCATTCATTATCCAGGCAACATAAAGAGACCTTAGAAGAAGATCTAAAGAATTTAGATGGAGCCTTTATGGATGATTTGTGGAAGGACATGGACAAGACTCCCAAACAATGGGAAGCCTTGAATAATATGTGTGTGTGTGTGTGTGTGTGTGTGTGTGTGTGTGTGTGTGTGTGTGTGTGTGTGTGATTGGAGAATTTCCACATTAACATGAATATAAAACAGAAGCATTACTTATATCCTTTTAATGTAAATTTTCTAGTACAAAATTGTTTTTGTTGTTGTTGTTTTTTTTTTTTTTTTTTTTAGAAATTAGTACAAACTAGTAGTTAGATTCATTACCGTAGGAAGCACTTATTTACATAGTGTAATTTGAGGAGAATGTCAAGAATTCATACTTTTAGATGACCTTATTTATTTTAAGATATTACTGTAAGGACAAATATTTCACAAAAAATAGTTTCATAGATTCGTTGCTTTTGTGGGAGAGGGAAGCTACTCCAGGTTTTAGATAGTCTGTGGGACAAGACTTTATACGTTATAGTTCATGAGTCCCCACCAGTATGTTTCTCATTAAGTCAGCCAGCAGATAAAATTATCTCAAACCACAGGAATTTAATATTATATTATAGTAATATTAGTAGCTACAAAACATTTCCCCTGTAAACCTGGGGTAAGACCTTTCACAAATAAACAGAGAAAAATGAGCACAAAATTGGAATACAATGGCCAAGATATGCCTTCAGTATTATAGAGCTTCAATGTCCAGTCTCTGTTGATGAAATCCTTTCTACAATTTGACTCTTGATTGTCAGGTCCAATTTCTTCTTGGAAAAATAGTTGTTCTCTGAGATATCACTACACACCTCTCAGATTGGCTAAGATGACAGGAAAAGATAATAATGAATGTTGGAGGGGATGTGGGAAAACTGGGACACCAATACATTGCTGGTGGAATTGTGAACTGATGCAACCATTCTAGAGCTATCAAAATGTGCATACCCTTTGATCCAGCAGTGTCTCTACTGGGCCTGTATCCCAAAGAAATCTTAAAGGAGGGAAAGGGACCCACATGTGCAAAAATGTGTAGTAGCCCTTTATGTAGTGGCAAGGAATTAGAAATTGAGTGGATGCTCATCAGCTGGGGAATGGGTCAATAAGTTATGGTATATGAATGTTATGGAATATTATCTTTCTATAATAAATGATCAGCAGGGTGATTTCAGAAACACCTGGAAAGACTTACATGAACTAATGCTAAGTGAAATGAGATATTGTATGTACATATGTACCAAGAGATGTTGTACATAGCAACAACAAGATTATGTGATCATTGATTCTGATGGATGTGACTTTTTTCAACAATGAAGTGATTCAGGCTAATTCTAATAGACTTGTGATGGAGTGAGGCATCTGCATCCAGAAAGAGAACTGTAGGAACTGAATGTGGATCACAATGTAGTTTTTTTCATCTTTTTTGATGCTTGCTTACTTTTTTTTTTCCTTTTTGATCTGATTTTTTTCTTGTGTTGCATGATAAGTGAGGAAATACGTTTAGAAGAATTGTACATGTTTAACCTACATTGAAGGACTTTCTGTCTTGAGGAGGAAGTAGGAGCAAGGAGAGAGAAAAATTTGGGACACGAGGTTTTGAAGGATGAATATTGAAAACTATGTTTGCATGTATTTTAAAATAAAAAGCTATTATTTAATTTTTTAAAAAGTTTTTTTTTTTTCCCTTCCCTTTTGTCAGGTTGATAACACTCCTCTAAACTGCTTCCTCTCTTGAGTCACTCTCTTTGAGTCTATTCCTGACCAGAGAATGAATATCTCTGTTACCTCAGCTGTGCCTTATACACTTGAATTGTAGGTTGGATACCTCCGACTGGGCAAGTAACTTTGTTGCTAGACCACACAGCTAATGATGGTGGAAGAAATAAATTCTTCCCACTCATCTCATTTGCAATTACTCTTTGGTACAGGTACAAGGGTCTTGCTTCACAAAACTATTCAGAACTCATACTGACTGAAACTGAAAAACTGCTTCCACTGATTACAGGGTTTATAGGCTTAGCTATTTAAAGAATTCCAGGAAGATGATCAGTTTTCAACCACTCAATCCCTAGATGCCTTTTCAATTCCATCAGAGAAACCTGCACAATCTCCATAGCGGATACAGAGCAGAGATCCTTTTCATTCATATATATTCATATGATACTTTCATTCCTATATTAGTACTTTATTATGTCCATTATGCCCTTTACTTTTTGTGATTACATCAGTTGAAGGTGGAGAGCTGTAAATCAAGTGTGAATTGTAAGAGGAAACAAACTAGTCAAATGTGAAACCCCTGCCCACGCACATACACAAAGGTAGCTAATCATATAAAATTAGAAACCTGCTTCCAAGATATGAGCACATTGAGGTTGCATTGTGTTCTCTTGGACCTTATTATCTTTAACCCTCCCCTTCCTCTTCATGTTAACTTCAGTCATTTGGATGAAGACCAGAGATTTGGGGTAGGGTGGAGCTAATATTTCCCAGATCTATGTTTGGAAATGACCAAAGAGGAAGTTCAGGTTAGGTAGTAGAAAGGAGAGAGCACTGGTCCTAGAACCAAGAAAACCTAAATTCAAGATTGGTATCAGATACTTATGAGCTGTGATCCTTAGCAAATCATATTTGACCTCTCTTTGCCTGTTTCCTCAGCTGTAAAATAGGAAAAATAATAGCACATTTTCTCCAGTGTTGTTGTAAGAATAAATGAACTAATATTTGCAGTTGTCAGCATTAGTATTGGCACATAGCAAGCATTATGAAAATGCTTATTGTTGACATTTTATGTCATTATTATTTTTACTATTGGATGTGGGGAATTCTTGCCTCTCTGTGTTGATGTGCACCAAGTACTCAAAATCACATATACATTTCTATAGTAGAATATCTGTTCTATAGGGGTAAGGAATGCTTCATATAGGTATTTATATTCCTAGTCTCTGTCACATGACATCATTTAATATATACTTTTAAATGAATATATGGCTTTCAGTTGTATTGGAACTCCCTATAGGCAGGGTTAGGGGGAAAGGATATTAAGAGATGGGGTTATTCTACCATCACTGACAGTTGATAGAGGTTCATGACATAGATGAGGCACATCATTGTATTGCTTGCTTCATTTAAATGTGAAATATAAATTTAAATAGTCCTTTTATGAGAAATAAAACTGCTAAAAATTATTGTATTTCATGATTTATTCATTTTAGTAAATGAAGTATAAGTTGACTTAAAAACCTTCTACATTATTAAATTTGTATTGTTTATTTTTAAATTAAGATTTTTGTATTGTTATAAAATGTAATAAATGCTTAATTATATTTCAACAAAATACTGAGAAATTCTTTTGTGTATATTGTTTTGTGAAAAATGTTCAGGAGTTCAGGAGCTTAATTTTTTTCCTTAAAAGGTGGGTGATTGCTATATAAAAATTCCGAAACTACTGGTTTAATTGATCAAATTAGCTCTTCTTCTTTCAAATAGAGCATTATAGCTCTAAGAATGAAAAAAAAAAAAGAACAGAAACATTTTGATGAATGTACTGATCTGATGATCTGATGATTGAATAACAAAAACTGCAAATAGGGGACTCTTTGGAAAGCACAAAATGAAATGAACCTAAAAAGATATTTGGAGGACTACAGATGGAAGTTATTCTGCCCTCTGTTATGAAAATGTAATTTTAATTGAAGACCTAAAATTCTTGGAAATTTGCTGTAAAGGGAGATTCTAAAAGGAAATATAAAAATACTTTAGGTGGGAAATTTCCTAAATGCTTTTATTAACTTAGCAATTTTGGCAATAGACAAATATTGAATTGAATTCCTCCCCCAAGCCTTTAATGAGGGATTTACACACCTAATACCAATAAATTCTCAATCATCACTTCTGTAGACAAAGTATGGGCACTAAATGCTTGAGTTGACATTGATTTCCCCCAAAATGAAAGCACTAAGAAAATTAAATGTTGGGATTTACAGACAGGGGAGCTCCATCTTTAATGTCTCAAAAGATTAGGGAAGGGCTGGATATTGGCCAGGGAAGGATCAAATGAACTAATTCCAGAAAAGAGTCAGAAGCAGTAGTGTTAGCGAAGAAGACATCCACATTTCAGAGAAGAGAAAGCATGAGAAAAATAAATTTTGGGGGTGTCATAGGGGACATTGGGTAGTCAGGCTTGAAAAACCAATAGGTCTGTGTTTGAATCGTGATTCCAATATTTACTAGCTCTGTGAATTCCAAAGAACATCTGTCCAGCTTCAGTTACTTCATTTGTAAAATTAAGGGTTTGAACTTGATTGAAAATAAAGTATCTTTTTACTCTTGATCCATGATGCTATGATTATTATGGTTATGGTTCCATAGTTATCTAATATTTTAAAATACCAAATTAGTCAATTAAATTAGCAAGATAGAAACTTCCCACATTAGCTAGATGGTAATCCATTTTTATCTTTATTCTTACAACAATAATAATCCATTCTTCCAGTTTTCTTTCTCTCTAAATTTTAGGCAAAATTTAATGCAAAGTCATATAACGCAGATATTGAGTCTTATCATAATTCACAAATAGTTAATGAAAAAGATAAAATGTATACTAGGACTATATATACTTAGGTAAAATAATCATTAAGAGTTTCAAAGAAACTTTTTTTTTCATTTTTCTGACAATCCATTTCTCAGAGAGGGGGAGGCAATTTGAAAATGTCTTCAAACTGTGAACAAATGTTGTGCATACTGTTCTCTGTGGGTGATTTAATTCTTGATATATATGAAAATGCAAAGTTATTAATCCCAAATTGGGGAGGAAGAAAGGGAATTTTTTTTGCCTAAATAAGTCTGTCCTTTAGAGTAAAAAGAAATGAAATAGCTATAAATACTGGATAGATTTCTTAATACCCCAGACAAAAGAATATATCCCAGACTCTTCATTTTATTTTTAGATCACAAAATTACTGGTATGCTTTTTTTCTAAAATGTCATATCTTGCAGTTTCTGGCACAGTTCATTCTACCTAAGGGATCCAAAATGGATCTTTTTTATGTTCATGGTGTACCAAATTTGGAATATTTGGGTTAGAAATTTTGATGGTTATTACTTTACCATATACTTAGGCCTTGTTGACAGTTACTTGTTTGCTCTAATGTCAAAAGGCAAATTCCTCCCCTTTTTTCCTTCTTCAAGAAAAAATATCCAAGCAGTGCTTTGATAGCATTTAAAACTGCTTTATTAACAGAAACTTCTAAACTTCTCAGGCCTTTCATTCTCACCCTCTCCATCCTCACAACCACTTTAGGAATCATTGTCTACTTCATTAATTTGGCTCTTAGCATGGATTCTTATTTAATCTTTCTTATTTGTCTTGTACAATTCACTATTGCTAATATATGAGTGTCTACTAAAGCCTATCATGCACTTTTCTACAGGGCAGTTAGGTAACACAGTAGAAAGAGTGCTGGGCCTCACAACACCCTGGGAGACAGATACTATTATTATCTCCATTTTATAGATGAGGAAACTGAGAAAACCAGAGTTTTAAGTGATTTCCTAAGGTCACTGAGTTAGAAGGCATATTTGAGCTCAGGTTTGCCTGAATCCAGTCCTGATGCTTTATCCATTGCACCACTTCCCTGCTTATGTAAAGAAATATAGAAGAATATCAATTTTATCATATTAGTAGTTTTGTCTAAAGTTGATCTTGAACACATATATACACTTTTATTCCTAGTTAGTTGCTAAATCTACTAAAGTTTCTAAAGTTATAGATAGGTTAATATAGAAATATATGTGTACATATGTGTAGAAATAGAGATAATAGATAGAAGTATCTACAAATAGAGATAGGATTTACTAGGTACTATGGGCCAGGCATTAATTATTAAGAACTGGTTATACAAATATAAAGAAGAAAGCAATCCATGGCCACAGAGAGCTTATATTCTAAAGCAAGAAGAAAATACTTAAAAGGGAACTACAATTAATTAATCAACAAGCATTTATTAAACATTTACTATAATTATACATGCCCAGTAATGGCACTGAGAATATTCAGACAAAACTAATATTACCTGCCCTGCAAGAGCTTATAGTTAAATTAACAGGGAAAGACATAAGTGAAGCTGGAAGGCAAGTCAGGAAATAAGAGATGCATATAGTGAGGAGTCTGCCATGGCTATAGTTAAGAAAAGAGCTAAAAGCCTTTCTCTGAGCAAGATAAAGCAAAAGTCTGTCCTTCCGAGTCTAGATTTATGTAAGGGTCAGTCTACATTTCTATTAAGAAGGAAATGAGGAAAAAGACTAAAGTGGTGACATCATGGTCTGGAAATTAATCATCAATATTTCTGTACTCAGACAACATTGGAGTTAAGAAGGAAAGAAAGGCAAGAAACTAGAAGCATCCATTAAATCCTCCTAGAATTTGGAGAGTGTACTACTTTTAGCATAAAAAAAGCTTGTTGGAGATGGAAAGGTTCTAAAAAATCCAATCCACCTTTCTTATTTTAGTGATAACTACTTATGTAGTCCATTAACATTATAAATGATAAGAGCATGGGCATGGTTTCACTTAATAAAAGTATGAGGTATGGTGCTAGCACAGTCATAAATGAGCATCTAAAAATACCTATTAAGAATGTGTTCAATCCATTTTAATAAATCATTTTAGAAGTTTTTACTTGGGTTTTATTTTTACATTGTAAACATTTATAGTTTTTTCCTACTCCATAATAAGGCTCTTATAACAAAGTAAAATAGCTTTGCAAAACCAAAAATACATTGCTCATCTGGGAATGCATAGTTTTCAAGCAATCCTATGTAGATGCCAAGCACAAAAGCTTTCCAAAAGTGAAATGGGCTGCCTTGAGAGCTGATGGTCTTCAATAATAGTCTTCAACTGGATTTGGAATGAGACTACTCATTGAAGATGTTACAAAGAGCATCCCTAGCCATGTACTAGTTGGGTCAATTGACCTCTGAGATCCTACCCTACTCTGAAATCTTGTAGTTTTATGAACAGTCTGGGGTCATCATTTTCCAGCTTTTCTCCATTTTTCACAAATATGAATTAGCAAGTATAGAAATGTGTAGAACTCTACTTAGGTTTCCAAATGAAAAAAAAATTGACCTGAGAATTTTTATATTATTCTATCAGTGGCAATTTAGGTTCTGGGGAACCTAAGAGGTGGCCTCTTTATGGGGTTTCAGCACCATAAGTTGTAACTTAATGCTCATGTTTATTTTTTCCTCTATCGAAATAACATTGAATGATCTTTTCAATCAAATTTAGTAGCAATCTGAGATTAGTAGAGCAATTCAGTACCATATAAAATAATTAATAGGTTCTCACCAAAAGATTTGTACCTTTTTCAGAGCCCTTATATTTTAAGTAATAGTTATTTTTTGGTTGTTGTTAGGCTTTTTTTTTTAATAGCATATCCACTCTGTTAGGATCAGTTATATTCACTAGCTCTCCAGCATCCTTTCTTCATATCCTGCACTAGGCAGCTGATGTTCCCAAATCAAATCCCACTGGGATTGAAAATAACTTACAAAGCCAGCCAGGAAAGCTTTCCCTATAACATCAATATAGTCATTAAATGATATATAATAAGCACAGCTGGAAGATCCTTCAACCAAGGACGGAAAAGAGGTTTAAGAGCATTAAATTGTTAAAGTCTAAAAACAGTCCTATGAATTTCTGGATTATTATTCCCATTTAACTTGGCAACACCATTTATTTGGATCAATATATGATTGAAGTCTGACTCACATTTGTATAAACAATTTTCATTCTATGGTATTCTCTTCCAAATTATGTTAAAATAGCAGGTTATAATGAGCAACTAGGGATAACTTGAACTTTATTTAATTAATTCAATATTATTATTAAATAATAGCAGATATAAACTTGCTACTGGCAAAACAAATTCGATTCCATTATCAATAGAGAAAAGTGAGATTATTTAGTTTCTAACAAAGACATTACTGGTTGAGCTCATCATGCAATTACCTTTGACTTTTTGACTTTTTAAAAAAAATGGGATCCATCTTTTGATTTATATTAGTGCTATATTTCCTATTGGAAACTATTTAGGTATAATATGTAATATTAATCATAATTAAGAATCCTAAAATCTACATCACAGAGCATTCTGCTTTTGATGAAATGCAGTTTATTTTCATTTAATTCTCCCACACAAACTCTGAAAGAAGTTATTCAGTGTGCAATCAATCTACATGGATATTGAATACTCATTTATTAAAATAAACCCCGCTGTTAATTCTCATTTCTGTTTTCAGTTTGACTCCCTGGAAGCTCAATTTTTCAACAGCTATCATCACTCTGGGAATTTAAGAAAGACAGATGGTGATCTTTTCCCCCCTAACTTAAACTAACCAAAGGGGTCCTTGATTTGTACAAAAATATATACTTTAATGTGTTACTGAAATGCTATCAGTAAATATTTGTTGACCAAATGATCAACTGATATGAAAAGATAGCACAAAATAATGGAAAAATTGAATCTATATCCAGTGAACAAGTCCTGCAAATCATTTTTACCTCTCCCTTCCCTCAGTTTTCCCATTTCAAAAATAGGGATAATGATATTTATACTATCAATTTCTATCAAAGGCACCTCACATATAGAGAGGGGTCCAAAATTTTGCACATAGCTTTAAGTTTTGATAACCTAAAACACATATATACATGTGGCAGTCAGTCAATAAAAGTTTAATTAGAAACTTATTAAATGGTAGACTCCATCCTATATATATATATATATATATATATATATATATATATATATATGAATACATGAACAATATGTTTATATGTATGTATATGCATACTAAGTTATATGATATAAAATTTATATGTTCAGAGAGAAAGTGGAAAAAGAAGAGGGAGAGAAAGACAAAGGGCAAATAGAAGGAAGAAAGAAAGAAAGCTGTAGTAGTTTAAAGTTGCACTCAGACTTTTGGAATACTCTACTAGGCTCCTAGAAAAGGTTGAATTTTCTCTTCTCCAATAAGCCCAAAGTATGCACTATGGCATTGGAGGGAGTGGAAGAGGAAGAAAGGAAAAGGAAGGAAAATCCTAATAATTTAAGCACTGCAAGTACAGGGTTAGAGAGAGTCGTTTCTTCTTTTCCCTTACTCTCTTTTCATATCCTGTATATACCGTGTTTCCCCGATAATAAGACACTGTCTTATTATTTTTTTGGGACTAAAAAACACCAGAGGGCTTATTTTCAGGGGAGGGCTTATTTTATCCTCCATCATGCCCCTTTTATCCTCCATCATGCCCATTTTAGCCTCCATCATGCCCCTTTTATCCTCCATCATGCCCATTTTAGCCTCCATCATGCCCCTTTTAGCCTCCATCATGCCCCCTGAGTGCTTATTTTATTCTCCATCGCTTACTGAACTTACCGAGTTTTAGATGGTCCTGTCTCAGCTCTACTCCGCGGCGCTGCTCTCAGTAGCGCCAGCAAGCAAATCACCAGGGAAGAAGAGGATGACGCGCTCACTGCTGCAGCTCTGATTGGATGCAGCTCGGAGCGCGACGTGCGTTTCACCCGGGAGGGGAGGGCGGCGCTGCTTACTGAAGGTACCGCTACACAGCATATAGCGCAGGGGATCACCATGATGACCGTTTTCATAGTAAGTTCGATAGGGCTTATTTTCGGGGGAGGGCTTATTTTAGCGGAATATTAAAGAGTATGTGGGTGTCTTATTTTCAGGATAGGTCTTATTATCGGGGAAACACGGTAGATAGACCTCTTAAATCTTATGTCTCCATGTATTTCCCAGTGGGAATTCACTTGAATTCACCAGATCTCTCTCTAATCAACTGATGTAAGACTGAGAACCAAGCACAGATTGGGGGGGAGGGGATAGAAAGGAAGGGGAAGGTGTGACTCTAGAAGGGACAAGGGAAGGTAAACCACATAAAAGTTGATTTAAACTTCATTTTCAAGAGATGCTATTGGGGGAATATTTGGGATCCTTTGATATTCCCTTGCCAAAGTACTAAATTGCAACAGAATTTCATTATTCACCGATGTCTCTCATTTTCTGAATCAAAGTTAATCTCTGATTCTGGAGTGAAGCTTGGCTCCTTGCTAGGTGGATTGTAGTAATTGAGAATATGATGTCTGGGTAATTCTTTAGTCTTTATTTAGTCTTTCTACAAGCTTCTTTTTTCGTTGCCAAATTTATTTCCTCTGCTCCTGCTGAGCTAAGACATCCCTGTGGTCAGCCACCAGGTTCCCTCCCCCATTCACCAAGAGCTTGTGCTGACAGCCTTTAAACTGTGGAGCACAGCCTGAGGCTACACTTTACAAGTATTTATTCTGGTATGATCCTGACCCTGGTATTTTCCCTTCTTTCCCAGCTCCCACCCCACTCTCCCTGGGATTTTTTCCATTCTGAAGCTGTTGCCATTTAAGTTAAACCTTTCTTTGTAAAACAGCTCTTTTCCATCCCACCCCACCTCCAGCTATTTTGGGTAGTGATATTTCTTTTTTGTTTAGATATGCTACAAATCATCACGTTAGAAGCTGTTGGTCACAAAATTATGAATGTGAGTTTATTCTTCCTCCAAGGATGAAAACATAGAATCATAACCTGTGATAGAAATAATGTGATGTATTTAATTCAATTCAATAAATATTCATTATGTAATAGATGTGCTAGGCAATGTGCTAAGATCTGAGGATACAATTGAGGCAAAAGACAATTTCTGTTCTCAAAGAGCTTTCAAACTAATGGCAATTCTCAAATAGATATATACAAAATAAGCTATGTATGGGATAAATAGGAAACAATTACAAAAGAGAAATTACTGGAATTAAAGAAGATTAGACAAGCCTTCAAAGATGGGGTTTTAATTGATATTTAAAGTCAAGGAGATAGATAATCATAATGTAAGAGGGACAACATTCGAGGCACATGAGAAAATCAAAGAACATGCCCACAGCCAAAAGACCAAGTATACTGTTTGTGAAATAACCAGGAGACTACTGTCATTCCATCGAAGAGTACATGTCAAGGAGTAAGGGTATAAGAAAAATGAACAGGTAGGAAAGTGAAAAAAAGTTTGGAAGGGGATGAGTGCCATTCTTTCCTCAAAAATTGATTATCTATCTAATCATGGATATCTAGATTAAAATGAGGATAATAATATTCTTCCTGTGTAAAATGAGGATAATAATATTCTATATTACAATATCTTCCAGAGTTGTAGTAAAGCCCAAAGAGTTTGGTATATGTAAGCATTTTTTTCAAATCTTGTTTTCATAGACTTCAAAATACAAGTGGTTCTAGAAGTCAATCTAGTGAACTTCATCTTTCTTCACTTGCGGAAACTATTGACTTGCTAAATTTTACAGAGGTTCCAAGCAGCAGTGGATTCAAGTCATCTTGATGAGAGTTAGGTAAGGGATATCTAGATGAAATTAGGGTTGAGGTCTAGTGGCAGGTTCGGGGTACAGGGAGTAAAATAGAGCTCTCCTGCAACCGCTTTGGATTCGGCGCAAGGATACAGAGTTAAATGAGGTCTAGTAGCAGCACAAAGTGCCCTGTAAAGTAATTTACAGACCCGAAAACCTGGATTAATAAAAGAAGTTTATTTTGGTGTTTGGAATTAAGGGTAAAGGGTGGAAAGACACCAGGGCCAGGGCTGGCACGGGCAGACAGGAACCCTTGGCATAGCCACCATATGCTATGTTTGGGGCTCCTGCCAAGAGTGGGCTCCTGGGTTCCCCTTTTTATAATGGGGGCTTTTGGTAATCTTGAAGGTGGGTGCAGTCCCAAGTTGGCCTCTGGCTTGAACTTCCGCCAGGGTTAGAATTTGAATAGAATTCAATGGGTTTTTAGATAAGGAGGAAGCTATTTGTGGGGGTTGGGGAAACCTAAGCAGATCATTAGAATGGGGGCTGGGACAATCCAAGTTAGCTCTCAGATCCAGTGGGGGCTGGGAATTAGAAAGGAATCTTAACCCACATCAATCTGACCCCAAATCAATCACTTTTTTTTTTTCCATTTGCACCATATAGTGGAGTAATTAGTTCAACAAAGAGACAATAAAAGGTAAAAATCATCATATTGAGACTAATCTCTCTCTCTCTCTCTCTCTCTCTCTCTCTCTCTCTCTCTCTCTCTCTCTCTCTCTCTCTCCTGTCTCTCTCTCTCTCTCTCTCTCTCTCTCTCTCTCTCTCTCTCTCTCTCTCTCTCTCTCACACACACACACACACACACATACACACAAAATCTCTCTCATGCACTCTCTTTCTGTCTCTGTCTTTGTCTCTATTTCTGTCTGTCTCTGTGTTTCTGTCTCTGTGTGTGTCTCTGTATCTCTGTGTCTCTGTCTTTCTCAGTATTTTTCTGTGTGTGTGTGTGTGTGTGTGTGTGTGTGTGTGTGTCTCTATTTCTGTCTTTCTCTTTCTTTGTTTTTGTCTCCTTTGTGTGACTTTCTGTGTCCCTGTGTCGTGTCTCTGTCTCTTCTCACTCTATGTGTATCTCTGTCCTAGTGTCTCAATCTCTGTGTTTCAGTTTCTGTTTCTGTCTCTCACATTGTATACCAAGGAGATGGGTGCTTTCTCCAAGGTTACCCAGTTGGTAGTTGAAGTCAGAGCTGGAGATAATAATAGAAACAGGTAGACCTGGAGTTAGGAAAACCTGGATTTGAATCCTGCTTGAGACACTTACAAGCTAAGTCATTTAACCTCTGTTTGTCTCAATATCCTTACCTATAAAATGGGGCTAATAATAGTATCAACTCTTTAAGGTTATTGTGAGAATAAAATAAGATACTTATAAAGTGTTTTGCAAACCTAAAAGTGATTATATAAATATCACTTTATTGGCTTCTGTTTTTAATATTATCATTGCTATTATAATAGCTTATATCCATATTGTCTTTTTGTATAAATCAAAAGCTTATCCGCTCTCCTGCTCCCACTTCAGAACAACTTTAAGAGTTAGAACACACATTCATCTTCACTTACAGATTAAGAAATTAAGGAAAAAAGATGCTATGTGAACTATTTATAGTCATATAACTAATAAGGTTTTATTTTGAGATTAAAGCCCAAGTATTGTGATTCCTCATTCAATTAGAAATAAAGATAACACCCCATAACCTGCTGACCGCAATGAAACTGGCACTGCCTTATTTTTGCTGCTGAAGTGCAGAACCTAAAATTGAAAAGCTACAGGAAAGACCTGTGATTTCTATCAGGAATTTCTTCTCTCTTTCAACAAACTGTCACATAGTAGATATTAAGAAGGGACATCTACTATATATACTGATTAAGTTATTTACTCAAAGATGCAGAGCTAATAAGGATTTGTAATGCAATTTTACCAAAGGAATTCCAAACTAAATCTAGGACTCTATCTATTATGCTACACAGTCAAAAAGTTTGACATTATAATTGATAAAACTCATTTTAAACAGATAAAAGTGGCATCTGACTGAATCTGAAAGGAACATTGTGAACATGGGAATTTGTTTTGGAGAATTTGTAGAAGCAGAAGATGACATTTTGAGCTCCTATGATTAAAGGTAGTACACACTGGAAGACAGAATGAAAAAAAGGGGAATATATGAAATGAGTCTAGAAAAGTAAAATAGAGAGAAACTTTTAAGGGTTTTAAGTGCTAAGCACAATTTAGCACTTTTTTATATGAGTGTTTTTTTTTTTTTTTTCACTAGATTCAGTGGTGATCCATTGATAAGTCTCATGCAAAAACATCCCATGATTAGGCATACGGTATCAGTATTTCTATATTTAAATGTATATATGTGCTGTAGGAAGATTATACTGGCAAGTATGTGGAAGAAGAATTGGCAAAACAAACCAAAGAAGGAGACCAATTAGCAGATAATTTTAATAATCCAGGATAGAAAGGTACTAAATTATGACTGTGACAATTATGATAAAGAAGGATAGACATGGGAGCGACTGTGGAGGTAGAAGTGGAAAACCCCCCCCACTATTAATTATATATGTAGAGGCACTAGGGAGAGGGAAGAATTAAAGATGATTTTGAACTCATAAATGCCGATAATTAAAAGGATGGCAGTGTGGTAGCCTCAAAAGAAATAATGAATACTGGAAGGAGGGTAAGTTTTGAGTTATTTTTAATTTTTTGAGGGGGAGTTAGAAATAGAAGGGTTGGCTCTCAGATTGGCTAAGATGACAGGAAAAGATAATGATGAATGTTGGAGTAGATGTGAGAGAACTGGGACACTGATACATTATTGATGCAATTGTGAATGGATTCAACCATTCTGGAGAACAATTTGGAATTACGCTCAAAACTCTAAGAAACTGTGCATACCCTTTGATTCAGCAATGTTACTACTAGGATTATATCCCAAAGAGATCTTAAAGGAGGGAAAGGGACCTGTATGTGCCAAAATGTTTGTGGCAGCCCCTTTCATGGTGGCAAGAAACTGGAAACTGAGTAGATGCCCATCAGGTGGAAAATGGCTGAATAAGTTATGATATGTGAATGTTATAGAATATTATTGTTCTGTAAGAAACAATCAGTGGGATGATTTTAGAGAGGCCTGGAGAGACATATGAACTGATGCTGAATGAAATAAGCAGAACCAGGAGATCATTGTAAATGGCAACATCAATATTATATGACGATTGATTCTGATGAACATAACTCATCATGTGACAGCAATGAGATGATTGATGCCAGTTCCAATGATCTTGTGATGAAGAGAGCATCTACATCCAGAGAGAGGACTGTGAGAAATGAATGTGGATCACAACATAACTTTATCACTTTTGGTTGTTCTTTGCTTGCATTTTGTTTTCTTACTCATTTTCTTTCCTTTTTGATTTGATTTTTCTTGTGCAGCAAGAGAATTGTATAAATATGTTTACACATATTGGATTTAACATGTATAACATATATTGGATTGCTTGCTATCTGAGGGGGAGAGATGAGAGGAAAGAGGGGAAAATCTGAAACACAAAGCTATGCAATGGTCAAGGTTGGAAAAATATCCATGTATATGTTTTGAAAATAATAAAAAAAACTTTAATAAAATAAATAGAAGGATTGGAATTAATAAGTTCTATTTCAGATAAATACAAGTCATTCAGATGGAGAAACCCAGAAAGTGTAACTGGTCATACAGCATTAGAAATCTAGAGGAAGTTTTGGGTTGGATATTTAAATTTGGAAGTCATCCATGAAAAAAAAAATCATCTTTTGGAAGCTTTAATATCACCAAGAAAAGGGGTTTAAAGAGATAAGAGAAACTGGCCCAGAACAGAGCCACAGACAGTACCCAATTGGATAATAAGATGTTAAAAGGAATGCTAGACAAATGTGAAACCATTTAGGAAACAGTACTATCATGGAGTTATAGAATAAAAGAGTATAACATTGATGATGAATGAAGATTGACAACTACAAAATCAGTTAGAAGAAAATGAAGATAAGAAGTAAGAAAAAGCTGTCATTTAATAGACCTTAAAATAGTATTGTTGAACAGGGCAGTTTCTATTTAGTGATAGGACTAGATATCATATTGTAATGGTAGTGAGAAAATAAAAACAAAATGCAGAATATTCTCTGGAATCCAACACTGAATAGTAAGAGAGAGATGGGGTGATATTTGAGGAGAAAGGGACAACTGGAGGTCTTTTGTCATTTAGAGATATGGTAGATATAAATCATTAGTAGGGTAGTCTGTAGTAGATAACAGATAATAAGTGGTTGAATATAAAAGAGAAAGAATACAATCAATAAGGTGAATTCCTAAAGAGGAATGGAGGAGAAGAATTCAAGAATATACGAGAATAAGGTTTAGTCTTGGTACATATTAAAAACTTCTTTCTCTTTTCTCAGAGGACAAAGGATAAGAAACTTTTACATAAGTTATATGACTCATTCTTACAGATTTTTATTAGGCAGAAATAGCAACTACTAAAACAGTACAATAAAAATTTGAAACATTTAAATATACAAAATTACCTTTTATCATCCTGCGTTACAATATAAACTTCTGATCAGTATAAAAATACTTTTAGAAAAAATAACTTGAACATTTCTCCACAAAAATAAAAATAAAATCTTAACTTTCTCATTTTTTTTTTACATTTTAATTTCCAAACAATTCTCCCTTTAGGTTTATCTGTCTACAATACCTATATTATATATAGTGCTAATAAAATTTCTTGATCTCTAGAATTCCTAAATTCTCCTAACGTTATTTCTCCAAATTTTGTTCCATGGCTATCTAGGGCTTTGTATTTCTCATTTTTTACAACAGATAATGATAAGAAATGATAACAGTAGTAGGAAATAAGACATAGAATATTTTGTCTGGCCCATTCCAAAGCTTTCATATTTCATTTAGCAAGTAGTTGTAATTACTTCTTCCTTGAAATTTCATACTCTAAGCTAATTTTCAAGATATGCCCCCCAAATATTTTAATATTCTCTGAATTCCACTTCAAACTCCTTTTTCAAGAACTCAATGATTTTTAAAAAATATTTCTTTCTCCCTCTCTCTATTCCCCACACTCAATCTCATTAACTTTTTCATATTCTGTCCCTTACCAGAAGTATTTATTTTTTTTGTTTAAATTTAGATACAGTTAACAACTTTCACTTGGAAACCAAGGAAGAAAGAAGAAACCTAACAATTTCCTCTCGAATAATTTACTATCACAGATTCTTGCTTTTTAAATTTCTGCAAAATATCACATGGTATATTTTCTTAAAGTAACTCATGTGTTGGTACTTGAGTTTTGAAAAGCTATAAAAGAAATCATCTTAAACTGTTTTATCATCTTGGACAAGGAAAAACTCCATCTCTCTCCTACTATTCAGTGTTGGATTCCAGAGAATATTCTGCATATTGTTTTTATTTTCTCACTACCATTACAATATGATATCTAGTCCTATCACTAAATTGAAACTGCCCTGTTCAACAATACTATTTTAAGATCTATTAAATGACAGCTTTTTCTTACTTCTTATCTTCCTTTTCTTCTGATTTTGTAATTGTCAGTCTTCATTCATCATCAATGGTGTACTCTTTTATTCCATAACTTCCATGATAGTACTGTTTCCTAAATGGTTTCACATTTGTCTAGCGCTCCTTTTAACATCTTACTATCCATGACACATCTCCAATTGTTTAGATTATAATGGTTAACCAGGCAATAATCGGAAAACAATGACATTAAATTAAAGTTTAAGCATAGAACACCTCATCATGTCTCTGAATTTGAACTATTTTGACTTTGAATTGTGACTTGTGTCTGTGATTGTGCTTTTATCTGATCACTGCTAAAGGGAAATAACAATTGGAAATGATAAAAGAGATATATTTTTTAACAGTCGGAGAGGAAGAATATGGGACATATATCATTATAAATATGCAATATCCCAGTGATAAGAGAATCACAGAAAAGAACCTCAGAGGCCATTTAATCCAATCCATGACCAAACAAGAATTCTCTCTGGAAAATAACCTATAATTAGAGATGTGGCTTTTGTTTGAAGATAAGTAATGGAACATAAGTTCCATGGGCCAAGAGACTTCATTTTTTATCTTTTGCACTCTGCAGTTTTGAGGCACATAGTAGGTACTTTATAATATTTGTTTAAATTGAATGGAATCTATCACCTATGTTGATTCTTGAAGTTGAAACTTCAGGATAACTATTATTTGGATTTTTTCTTTATATGAAAAGTAAATTATCTCTTTGGAACATCTATCATTATTTCTAGTTATGCCCTTGGGGACAGAGCAGAACAATTCCCTCTTCCACATAATGGCTCTTCGAATATTTGGAGATAGCTATTTTATTCTTTCTAAATGTTCTCTGTTTAAAGTGACATATTCCAATTCTTTCCAATAACTCTCAAATAGCATAATCTTGGTACATAAATCTGATTATTTCTGTATAGATGTTTTGTGATTTATTGATGTCCTTCGGAAAATGTCATTTAGACTGAAACACAGTGCTGTAGGCATGATCTGAACTGTGAGCAGTGTACAATGGAGATATTCTAGACACAGCACCTGTCAATACAACCTAAATCCAAGTTATTTTTTTGGCTGTCATGTCACAGTGTTGACATGTATTGAAGCTGGAGTTCACTAAAATTCCAGATTGTTTTGCAAAAGAATTTCTGGTATTTACAACTCATATCTTTTATAAGAAAAGTTGAAATTAAAAAACAAACATATGATTGTATATTAAGCTCTATTAACTTTTATTATTCTTCCCAGCTTTGTGACATCTACATTCACAATAATTATATATATGTGTGTGTGTGTGTGTGTGTGTGTGTGTGTGTGTGTGTGTGTGTGTGTTTAAGAAAGTCAGTAATCAAAATGTTAACTAGAATAGGACTAAGTCAACTAGGTATCTCTCACCAAGTGACTACATTTATATTAATCCACATAATAGCACTTTTTAAAAAGGAAAAGACATTGTTAATGAAGTCAAGTTGATTTCTAATGATTATTACATGCTATTCTAGCAGCTTACTAATCATCTACAATCTAGAATTTTACTAGCAATTGTAGATTTAATAAAAAGAATAATAATTATTACTATCAATTATACTTTTACATATTTTAAGGCTTGAAAAGAGTCTTAGATAAATATTTGACACAAGTAAGAGTCACACAGGATGGCAGGAATGAATAAATTGTTTTCTCTATCACCAGAAAGAATAGAAAAATGAGATCACAGATCCTTTTCAGTATTTGACTAACTTATTTGACTAGTATATCTACATAAATATTTTATGTACTAGTTTTCATAATGGCACATTCTAGCTGAAAACAGCAATAACATTATTAATATTAGAAAAAAAAACACTTTAGCTTAGAAGTTTCCTCCCTCTATAATAAGGTGAGGACTGTTCCCAGGCATATGAAAAAAATTGCACATTTTTAAATTAGTCATGTGGAGTCTTCCCACATTCAGAGAATTATTTAATTCCGTTTGAAACCATTAGCTTTGACAAGAAGTAAACCAATCCAAAGTAGATATGCTAATGCTATCTACTCCTTAAAGTCAAGGCTATCAAAGCCGAAATGTCTTACAAGTACATTTAAATATGTTCATTTTTGTCTAATTTTTTCATAATTTTGAAATAAATTGAAACTGCTTTCCTAATATTTTTCTTTCAAGGTATATTTAACATTTCAGTTGATTCTCAATATATCTAAAGAGTTGGGAAATGCAACCAAAATCTTGTGTCCATTCACAGATATCAAAACATTTTAGACCTGGAAGGGACTTTGGAAATCATCTTAGCTCACATCTTCAAGGAAATGTGCAAATGGCAAGTTTTTATATTAAACCTGCATGAAATGGCAATCTATGTTATTCATCTTAGACAATATTTAGGAAATAAAAACTTTCAAACTAGTTGCTAATTAGGAACTAAGCATCCATGATGTGGGATTATAGATTAGAATTGAAAAAAAAATTAAATGTCATTAAATTCAACAAACTCATTTTGCAAATGAAGAAAGTGAAGTCCATAGGGATTAAATATTTTTCCTAAATTAACAAAGGCAATAATTGGAAGAGGTGATATTTAAACAGATATTCTTAATCCAAATCAAAAGCTTATCACTATACATATAGCTGCCCATAAGATGGGGCTGGATATCATTTCATGTTTCAAATGAATATTTTCTTTTCCTTCATCCAACTTCTTCATAATTTTATATCACTTTATTTTCAAAATGATAACTTTATTCAAAAGCAAGCTCTTACTTTTCTTACACCTGATTACTGTTTAGATTTTTAAAAAAAATTTGACCCTAATAACTCTGTAAATTTGTTAGATATGAAAACATCAGTCAAGCTTCTGCCACAATTATATATCACATAATATCATATATCACATAATGCATGCATTATGCTTGTATACATATGTAAAAATGCTTCAATTGAATGGTATAATTTGGAGATATTTTCAAAGAGTGGAGGTCTTTACACAGAGGATAGATAATCATTCCCTAAGGACATTGTACAGAGAAATAATATTTCAGGTAAGGATAGACAAGATGCCCTCTAAAGTCCTTCTAATTTGGATATTCAATCATTCCATAAAGAATATGCCTATGCATTTATGAATATAAATATGATATTTCTTTGCCATTATGCATTATAATGATTATGACTCACATTTTTAGAGCATTAGGATTCACAAAACACTTTCATCAAAACAACACTGTGAAATAACTACATAATATATTTTCAGGCTTCCATTATATAATTTTGTATACTTCTTGTTTATTATCAATAGATACAGTCATAGAACCAGGGTGTTTCTTATCCTACTCTTCATGTGTAAGATGAAGATATTGGACTTGCTGATTTCTAAGGTCTTTTCCCAGTGCATGATCATAAATTCTTTTTATAATCTTTGCTTCCCTTTCTAATAATTAGTTTTTATCAATTATTTTTCATTTATCACATCTATATATTAAACACTCTTGAATAGAAATTGAATATACTTGAATAGAAACAAATATATTTTGATAAATACAAATAAAGTACATTTTTATATTATCAGAGTCTACTTCTATTTATCCAGATTTATTAGCTACCTTGTCAATTATAAAAGGGGTAGACTTAAATAGCTTACCCTGCCTGATACCCTATTTCCTATTCTATAAAAGGAGCATGATAAACTGCAAGAGAGCTTCCAGAGTTATACTAACTTACTGGATAAAGATTCCACAAAACAGTATGCCCAAACAGGTAGACAGACATTTAACCACAAAACTAAGAAGTTTTACAAAGTTTATAGCTTCCCAAATTTTGTGACATTGTGATACACTGAGAGATTAAATAATTCATTTACTCAACAGTCTTTTAAGGAGCTTCTGTGTGAAGAGTTCTGTGTTAAAGGGTGGTGGGGGATTTACAAAAGATGTGTCAGATATAGTTGCTTCCCTGAGCAGGATTGCATGTTATAATAGACAGAGAATGAATATTATACAGGCAATTTTAGCTTACCTTAAGTGGATCATTTTTCAGATCTGTTCCTCCCCATAAGAACACATTGTAGCCCTCTTCCCTCCAGGACTGGAAGCCCAAGCAGATTCAGTGCCTGAGATCCTGGCTGTTGGAGGAGCTTCAGTGGTTAAAGCAGGGGACCCGAGGTTTGAGGTCACACCTGTGATGCTGCCCATTGCTCCATTACAGCCCCAGTTCCCCTTCCCACCCTAATGTCCTCAGTTGAATTTGCATAATGCAACACTGCAAAAATAAAGGTCTGTGGTGGGAAAAAATATGAAAATGAGTAAGTATGTTAAGACGCAATTCTGCCATTAACTAGCTGGTGATCTTGAGTAAATCACTTCACTTTTTCCTAGTCTTTTTTCCTGAATTTAAAAAAAAAAAAGAAGTTATAATGAGAAGATCTCTCTGGTTCCTTCTGGCTCTGATATTCTTTAATTCAATCTACATAGAAAATCAAGATGTATATATATAGTTAAATGAGTGCAAAGTAATATATGATTTAAGTGTAAGAATTATTAACATAGATTGAACATTCAACTGGCAATCCTGAAAGCATCTCAAAGTCAACATGTCCAAAAGACAGTATATTTACCTCCAAACCTATTTGTCCATAAAATTACCCACCATCTTTCTTCCATTTATTCAGGTATACAACCTTGTTTCCTTTCTCTCTCATATCCAATCAGTTTCAAATTTCATCTTTTCTATTCCTTAACATTTTCCATATTCATTCCACCTTAGTTCAAACTATTATAAGTCTCCAACTATGCTAAGTATTTAATTGGAATGTTGTCTCATTTGATCCTTATAACAACTCTAGAAAGTAGATGTCATTGTTATCCTCATTTTACAGATAAGGAAATTCAAGCAAACTGAGATCAAGTGACTTATACAAAGATCAAACAGCTAGTAAATGTCTGACCAAATTTGAACTCAGAACTGTAATTTCAGTCTTGACATATTATCCAGTGTGACAAGTACCTGCTACTTGTGCATCACTCTGTGATCTACCATTAATTTTCATTGCAATTCAAATTTTTCCCAAAAAATTATAATAAATTCTAAATAGTATTAATGACCTCCAATTTCTATGCCAGCTGGATTTTAAAGATGAAACAATATTAAAAACTATTCTATTGTTCTATAAAAGAATCCATTTATGTACAAGGACCTATTATATATATATATATATATACACACATATATATATATATACACATATATATACATATACATATATATACATACACACATATATATACATATACATATATATATATACATACACACACATATATATATGCATGTATAACTAAATGTGAATTCCACTTGAAATTATTTTTACAGTATAGTTGATTGGCAATGCATTTGATTATAATCTCTATGTCTAAAATTCCAGGAATATGTGTGGAACCTTGGATAGGACTTTCTAAAGTCTCAGAAAATGAGGGGATTGAAGTAGGTAATCTATAGACTCCCTTTAAATTTCACTAGATACTAAATTTTAAATCCTCCTCTGATATTTCAGTAAGTGAAGTCAAGCCAAGAACTAGTCTATATGTTCCTGGGTATTTTCTTCCCTTAGAAAATGTATTGTATTTTCCCATTTAGATGTTTTTGTGTATATGCTAGGCATTTGTGTATGTCTGTGTGTGTGTGTGTGTGTGTGTGTGTGTGTGTGTGTGTGTTTCTTATTTTTCTTTCTGGCATCTTAAAGAAAGATTATCAAAAATCTCTATTGATTTTTGACCTCTTCTATTTTTTTAATGAAAAAAAAATCTTCTGGATTTCAACATATTTTTGACATTATAGCCTACTTTGGTTAAGTATTTGTTAATTCATTTAGTTGATTCCAACCCATTATCTTTTACCATAAACTCCTCTCCCCTCCAAACTTGCCTATTATTGCAGTGGTAAGCATCATCTTCCTTAGGCTTGCCATCCAGATTGTCATCCAAAACTATTTAATATCTCTCAGCCCTCACTATAACTAAATAATTGTTTAGTCCAGTCAATTTCATCTTTACAAAATTTTTAAAATATGTTCTTCCAGGAAAGACCTTTTCTGCCCCTTAATATCTTTTCCCTTGATGCCATCACATTGGTGTCCATTCACAACCATTCCCTCCATCCATTTGATGCTCCTCTCTGTCTACCCTAGTGACAAATACAGTTATCAAGAGTTATAGGTATCATTTTCCAATCTAGGGATGTAAACAGTTTGACCTTTAAATAATATATATTTTTCATATGTTTACCTTTCTATGCTTCCCTTGAGTGCTTGTAGATTAAATTTTCTGTTTAATTATGGTTTTTCAATAAAAATGATTGAAAATTTCTTACTTCATTGAAAATCCATTGCGTCCCCTAAAAAATGATACTGAGTCTCACTGGGTAGTTAATTCTTGGTTGTAACCCTAGGTGTTTTGCCTTATGGAATATGGTATTTCAGGCCCTCCAATCCTTTATTGTAGAAGTTGCCAGATTGTAGGTAACCCTGATTGTTGCTCCCTGATATTTGAATTGTTTTAGTTTGGCAGCTTGCAGTATTTTTTCCTTGAGATTGTAATTTTGCGACAATGTTCTTTGGGGTTTTCCTTGTGGAATCTCTTTTCAAAGGTGAACAATGGATTCCTTCAATTTTCCCACATTTTTTCTACCATATAAGGCAATTTTCCTTGATGTTCTCTTGAAGAATGCTCTCCAGGTAGCTTCTTTTTATTTGTGACCTTAGGTAGACCAATAATTTTAAATTGTCTCTTCTGGATCTATTTTCCAAGGTGGTTGTTTTTTTAATGAGGTATTTCACATTTTCTTACATTTTTTCATTCTTCTTAGTTTGATCAGTTTAGTTTGACTGATTCTTCAGGTCTCAGAGTCCTTAGCTTCCATTTGCCCCATTCTAGTATTTAAGATGTGATTTTTCTTGAGTTAGCTTTGTATCTCTTTTTCCATTTAGTTAATTCTATGTTTGAGGGTGTTATTTTCTTCAATGATTTTTGTGTGTGTGTGTGTGTGATTGGCTAATTGTATATTTTAAGGCATTGCCTTCCTTTTCCAAGTTGCTATCTCTCTCTTGCATACCTCTCATTTATTTTCTCATCTTTCTTCTGCCTCTCTTACTTGTTTTTTAAAGTCTTTTATGAGTACTTCCAAGAAACCTCTTTGGGCTTAAGATCAAATCATAACACTCTGGGATTTTCTCTGTTGACATTTTTCTTCATCTGAGTTAGTGTTTTGGTCTTCCCTTTCACTGTAGCAGCTTTCTATGATCAAGGTTCTTTTCTGTTTCTTGCTCATTTTCTTTCCTTTTCTTTTGGTATTTCCTCTTTTTTACTACTATGGTCAAGCTCTGCTCCTGTGGTAAAGGGGGTGCAATCCCAATCTTTCTGTGCAGTTCTAGCTTTAGATTTGAGCACAGAGGCCACTTGTATTTAAAGAGCATAACTTTGCCTTCTCTTTTCAGGAAACAGCCTGGTTTTTGAGAGTTTGCCTTCTGAGCTGCGAGTGGAGGCTGCCCCACTGATCTGCTCTACTGCTGAGCCAGGACTGAGCATCTCAGTTTCTGATTTGCTGTGATTAAGATCCTTTCACCAACTTCCCCAAAGTCCCTTAAGTGAGACTGACCTTTATTGATTTTTTTTTCCAGAGCAACTTGAGCTGGGGAGTGGTTTCATTCCACCAGACTCTATTCAGAGGCTTGGTTCCAGGTGGTTTGGGGGGAAAGCTGGGAGAGCTTAAACAGCTTCCTGACTTTACTTCATCATTTTGGCTCTACTCCAAGAAGTCTTTCTTTTCACACTACTACTACCCTGATGCAAACCCTCATACCTTATTCTTGGACTAGTGCAATGGCCTGCAAGCGACTGCCTGCCTGCTTCAAGTGTCCCCTTAATTCAGCTGCCAAAATCATTTTCCTGAAGCACAGGTCTGCCCATATCCATCCCCTACTCAAGAAACTCCAATGACTTCCTAATTCCTCTAGAATCAAATACAAAACACTCTATTTAACATTTAGAGTCCTTCATAATCTAGCATTTTCCTTACCTTATCCATTTTCTTATATTTTACTCCCCATCATGTACTCTTCCATCCAATGACACTGAGCTAAGCTGTTCCAGGAACAAGACAGTCTTAGCATTGCACATTTTTTACTGATTCCCTATGCCTTTTTCTTTTCATCTCCACCTTTTTGCTTCCCAAACCCTATTTTCTATAGGAATACTTTACCAATCTCTACTCATTTGGGTACCTTCCTTTATTATTTTATATTTCTTGAATATAACTTGCTTGTCCATATTTGTTTGCTTATTATCTCCCTCAATAGAATGTAAGTTCCTTGAAGACAGGGACTATATCTTGCCTTTCTTTATTTCCGGTGCTTAACATAACTTTCTGAAAAATAATTGATACTTAATAAATACTTATTGACATTTAGAAATATCACAGAATCTCACTTAGAAAAAAAAAACTTTAGTGATTATTTAGTCCAGGTGTTCTTAACATGGATCCATGGATTTCTAAAAGGTTATGCATTGATGTCAGGGATTCTTTATTTTTAAGGAAGGTTACATCTTTCTGAATTTAGCATTTCCTTCAATTATGAATGTAAATCACAAACAGTCCTCTGAGAAACTGCCCATCTTCTTTACCAGACAGTGAAAAGGGTCTATGTCAGAAAAGATTAAGAACCCCAGATGTAGCATATCTCATATTTTAATAAGAAGTCCTTCTTAACAAATGGTCATCATCTAAGTTTTGCTTAAAGATATCTAGGATGATAGGGAACCTACTATGTCCCAAGGCAGCTCATTGTACTTTGAGTAACTCTAATTGCAATTGGTTTTTCAAAGCAAAATAATTAGTTCTCTTCTCTAGGGAAAGCATGAACCAGAAAGCTTAAAGAGAGATGGCAGTTTTGCCTTAGAATAGTACTTTTCATGATTTTGAAAGAAGAACAGAATGTAATGATGTCTTTCTTCCCATCTACACCTGCCCTCACTTTAACTGGATAATCCTGCTCACTTGTTTCCAGCTGAAATTGTTTTTTGCCCTAAATGTAAGATTTTAAAAGCTCTCAGGTAGATGGTTAACTCAATTATCAACAACTTGTTAATATCACCTTTATCTGAGAATCAAAATTAGAAAGGAATTCAAAATACATCTTGCCCAGTATCTTATTTGTTATATAAACCTCCTCAACAAAAGATGCTTATTAAGCTTATTTTTTAACATTAGCAATGGTAATTTATTTACAGGTTGGTCCATCCTGGTTTTGGACAACTAATCGTTAGATTTCATTTTTATACTCATTTTATATTCAGTCCTTTGCAGACCACAAGGAAAATGCTGCCAAATTGTCCTTTCTATATTCTGGGCCTTTCATGCTCCTCAAATGTCTGATTCCCTTGTATTGTCTTAAGTTTCGGTTCTTAAGAATGCTTAGTTCCTGTTTATACAGAATTTTTATTACATGCCTCCCCATTCTAAATTTGTTTTAAATCTGTTTCTGGTACACTACTTGCTCCAACTTCCACTGTGCAGATTTCTTTGTGCTTCCCTGAATATGACCCACTTTCCTGATTAAATATACAGTATAAATGTGTCTGCTATATTCTAGACTGCTCATTTGTCTCCCAAATCATTCTTATAAAAAAAATTTGGGTAAATTTATTCCCATGACATCTCTCTAGCCTCTACTCAGTGATTTGAAAATCATTGACCTTAGTCTTTTTTAATGCTTAATGATAATGATGATGATAATAAGCATCTATATAATGCTCTGAGGTTTGCAAACAATTTTTATGTTAGTTTATTTGATCCCTCCAACAACTCTTGAAGTAAGTGCCATTATTATCCCTATTTTTCACATTAGTAAACTGAATCTGATACATTAAGGGACTTGTCCAGAATTACAGAAATAGTATGTGTGATTAAGGTGATATTCAAACTTGGCTCTTCTTGACTTCAGTTAAATAAAGTTAAAAAGAGATGTCAGCATGAGTAAATCTGGGAGTAACATGTTGAACAGAATAATGAAGAAGAAGGTTTAATAAGACTATAGGAAGCCTGCAGTCTATTTTTATAAGAAGGAAGTTATACAACAGGCAAGCCAGCCTATCTAAAACATCAAAACATGTTGAAAGAGAGATGGAAAGGAGGATGTATCAGGCAACCCCTTCCCACAGCGACCAGTGGGGACAAAGCTTGGAAACTCAAGATCCCTGGGAACAAAAGTGGAAATGGGATCTTCATTACAATACCAACTACTGACCAACTGCCACTGATAAATTAAAAACCCTGGGAGTACAAGAACTATTCCCTCCTTGAATTACTGGTCCTGCTGCACTTTTATAGCCATCACTTTTGGAAGCAACCTTAGTGGAGATGTAGCATAGAAGCCACATCTGACAGTATTGTAGACAACTACTGAAGAACTAGTCAAGAAAGTTTTTATAACCAAAGTCCCCATGACTATTAATAGTCCAAAATCATATGTACAATAAAATAGAAATTTCTTTCTCATGTTGGCTTGTGTTTGGCCTATATACATGAGATCAGAACAATTAACTAAAGAAGCCATTGTAAATTATATATCTTTTCACTAGACCTAGATTACTCTGGAATGGAAAACGAGAGCCTTTCCAGACTTAAATGCAATTCACTTGCATATCATGGTATCACCACCCTGATGTCATGATCTTCTTCAAGAATGAAGGACAAAAACCGCAACACAAATTAGTAACAGGGAATTAGTATTCAGGAATTGGTCAAGTTTTTAATATTTCTTAAACTATAACCTTAGGGTAGTATTTTATTTTCAAAGGATTTTAATTTTGTCATATTAGATATATTCATATCCAAAGATAAATATGAATATATCTTCAAAGTGAGGCACTGTGGCACAGTGGATTATAGGAAAGATTTGAGGTCAATAGGACCTGAATTCAAGTCATATAGTAGCTCAACAATCATGGTCAAATCTTGCACTTTCTCAGTGTCCCCCATGAGCAATATCAATATAAATAACAAAAACATTGCTTTGCTTTGGAAGAAGGGAATTTGCCCACCAAGAAGTCTCCACACCAATGAAATCACAGTCCAAAAAACCTGTCTCCTCCTCCCATAAAAACAAACAACATCACCTTTCAAAATTAAGTTATCATTTGTTTGATATAATAAACCATTTTTATTGAATCTATTATAGTTCTTTTAGTAGTATAAATACATGAGATGGAATTTCTAATTTTTCTTTTGGTACCTTTTAATTCATCTATGTCCATTTTCCCTTTTTTCCACTTCTTACATTGTTCTAATATGGCTATGAATGAAGCCATCCTTTTCATCCCCTTTCTTTTCTCATTTCCTTCACTCTCATCATGCACCCTGATCTAATTTGTTATTTTGTGTTATTCATGCAATTTCTTTTTCATTCCTTTTCATTGGATCCATATTTTCATTTTGATATCATGTACTGATTTTTTTCTCTAAATTATTTCATACATTCTTATTCTGTATCCATTGATTTATTTATTATTTTTACATCTCTCCCCAATGCAATGCATTCAGAATGGGATTCCTACATCTTAATTATCTACTTTTGTGTCTAACAATTTTAAACAGGACTTATTCATTTTGTCTCAAACTTTCTCAACTTTCCTAATTTGATTATGATATTCATAACCTCCAAAATTCTAATACCATAGCAGTTGACTTTGACCTACTAATTATCTTCTTATCATTATTTAGCACTCTTTTCTATCCCCAGCTATGAACACTATTTCAAACTTTCTGAAAACCATGAGAAATTCCTCTTATTCTCTTATTCCTCTTATTTTCAATTCATACATAGAGTAGTCAGTCTTTTTCATTTGCCCCATTTTGTGGATAAATTAATTGAGGGATCACACTCATATGTGAGGTGAACTAAGTCAGAATAATGATCAAATATTTGTGGTTCTATATGATTTTCTTGGATGGGATCCAAATAAATACCTTTAAGTAAATACCTATTCTAGAACATTGTATCAGCATAAGCTCCCAGGACTTTATTCTCTTAAAACTTTGCTTTCCTTTTCCTTCAATCTCAAAATTACTATTTATATCTTTTATTTTATTTTTTTCTAAGCTGACAAAGTACTGAACACTAATACTTTTGTGTTTGTCTCTTTTAATTTTCCTGAAGTTATGATATCTGAGTTCAGAAATAAAAAAATCTCTATTTATTTAGTGCTATACCAATCAGACTCCCAAGAAACTATTTTAATGACCTAGAAAAAATAACAACAAAATTCATATGGAAGAATAAAAGGTCGAGAATTGCAAGGGAACTAATGAAAAAAAAGTCAGAGGAAGGTGGTCTAAGTGTACCTGATCTAAAGCTATATTATATAGCAGCAGTCACCAAAACCATTTGGTACTGGCTAAGAAATAGAACGGTAGATCAGTGGAACAGATTAGATACAAAGGACAAAAAAGGGTACATCTATAGCAATCTAATCTTTGACAAACCCAAAGATACCAACATTAGGGACAAAAATTCATTATTCGGAAGAAACTGTTGGGAAAACTGGAAATTAGTATGGCAGAAATTAGATATGGACCCACACTTAACACCATATACCAAGATAAGATCAAAATGGGTCCATGATTTAGGCATAAAGAATGAGATCATAAATAGATTAGAGGAACAGAGGATAGTCTACCTCTCAGACCTGTGGAGGAGGAAGGAATTTATGACCAGAGGAGAACTAGAGATCATTATTGATCACAAAATAGAAGATTTTGATTACATCAAACTAAAAAGTTTCTGTACAAACAATACTAATGCAAACAAGATTAGAAGGGAAGTAACAAATTGGGAAAATATTTTTAAAAGTAAAGGTTCTGACAAAGGTCTCATTTCCAAAATATATAGAGAACTGACCCTGATTTATAGGAAACCAAACCATTCTCCAATTGATAAATGGTCAAGGGATATGAACAGACAATTCTCAGATGATGAAATTGAAACTATTTCCACTCATATGAAAGAGTGTTCCAAATCACTACTGATCAGAGAAATGCAAATTAAGACAACTCTGAGATACCACTACACACCTGTCAGATTGGCTAAAATGACAGGAACAAATAATGATGAATGTTGGAGGGGATGTGGGAAAACTGGGACACTGATACATTGTTGGTGGAGTTGTGAAAGAATCCAGCCATTCTGGAGAGCAATTTGGAACTATGCCCAAAAAGTTGTCAAACTGTGCATACCCTTTGACCCAGCATTGCTGTTATTGGGATTATATCCCAAAGAAATACTAAAGAGTGGAAAGGGACCTGTATGTGCCAAAATGTTTGTGGCAGCTCTTTTTGTTGTAGCTAGAAACTGGAAGTTGAATGGATGTCCATCAATTGGAGAATGGTTGGGTAAATTGTGGTATATGAAGGTTATGGAATATTATTGCTCTGTAAGAAATGACCAGCAGGAGGAATACAGAGAGGCTTGGAGAGACTTAAATCAACTGTTGCTGAGTGAAATGAGCAGAACCAGAAGATCACTATACACTTCAACAACAATACTGTATGAGGATGTATTCTGATGGAAGTGGAAACCTTCAACATAAAGAAGATCCAACTCACTTCCAGTTGATCAATGATGGACAGAAATAACTACACCCAGAGAAGGAACACTGGGAAGCGAATGTAAATTGTTAGCACTACTGTTTATCTACCCAGGTTACTTATACCTTCGGAATCTAATACTTAATGTGCAACAAGAAAATGGTATTCACACACATATATTGTATCTAGGTTATATTGTAACACATGTAAAATGTATGGGATTACCTGCCATCGGGGTGAGGGAGTGGAGGGAGGGAGGGGATAATTTGGAAAAATGAATAAAAAAAATATTTAAAAAAAAAAGAAATAAAAAAATCAGCATAAAGATGTTAATTTTTCCAAAGGGAATGGGTAAGGGATAGAGAGAAGGAAACACATCCAGAAAATAATAATGCACTTTAATTACATAAAATGATTTCCGTCCTTCATAATATATTTGCATTTGTTATAAATACTTTGAAAAAATATTTTTAAAAACTTTCTTACCTGACAAATGAAGATTTTGTCCATTTATTTTTTACTTTGTTTTTTACTAATGTGAACATAAAATTACTAGGAATCACAAATGATGACCTAAAATTCATTTGATGATTTATTTGGCTTTAAATGCACTTAGTTTTGATCTTTGTGATTATGAAAATCAGTAAAGGAAAATGGATAACAGTAATGGTATCAACACAATATAGTAATTTTATATAAAGTTAAGACACTTAAGTGGTAAGAGAAGAACTCAAGCCCAATATCACTTTAGTAAGGAAATATTTTACTTACTTGACAAAGAGAGAAGACTACCAAAGACCATACAAGCAGAGAATATAAACATACATGTAAAGTATTACAAATATGATGATAGACAATATGAACAATATCATCTTTTAAAATAGAGGAAGGTATATACTTGCTATAATTATTAGCCATCTTGATGGAAAAAATCCACACAAGAGTTTAAGTCAAGGAGGGATTACCTCTGGATGATAAGGTTATCTAGATGCTTCTTTTTGCAAATGGTATTGTCTTGATTGCATCTGGCCTCAATACACTGTATCCTCTCCTTGAATAGATCTGTAATAACTAAATGTGCCTAGGCTGTCAACTCACATCGGAAAAATTAAACTGAGAAAGAATGTTTGTTGGCCAGATCCAACATATTTACTTTTGAATAGATACTGTATGTAACTTGTCCAACAGCAATTCAATAACAAAGAAGATCTACAAGATTTACAAAGTTCATGTAATAAAGTATCAGTCCCATATAGGAACTATCAAGTTTTAACTCAGTTTCTGTGATGTATGTAAATTTATGAATGTGTAGTAGAATTATTATATGTATGTATATATATATAAACATATTAACATATCTAACACAAATATTCTAAATTTATGCTTAATGAATAACTAAAACCCAAATTAGGCATATGTAGTTGATCAAAAATTTCCTCCCAAATATTCAATAATCTCACTCTGTTTTTGTGTGGGTGTCTTCATGTTAAAGCAACTGTACTCTTTGATTAAGGTAATGATATGATTAATGTGCCTATTTCTTTCTCAAGGAATTAGATCTATTCTGATAACAGAAAGCTTGCCTAATCTGAAAAATTGGTTTCAGTTTGTAAAGTCTGGACCAAATAGAATCACCAAAAATATTATAATATGATGATTATTTTCCTTAACATGTGGCACAGAAAGGATAACAAACAGAAATGTGAAGTATTTTTACATATAACAATAGTTTTGGACTTCTTTTTTCTTTAGCATTAAAGTGATTAATTAAATTTAATATAAGCCAGTTTTGTGCAATGTTTCAAATATTTATTTATCTCATTGAAAGGCTGTATCATGCCTGCATATATATAATATACAAATGTATTTATATAGAAATATGAATGTATTTTCATTTATTTTTTCCAATGAATTGATTGCTGAAAAAAAAAAAAGGGACAGAGGTTTTTCTTTAAGCCAAAAGAGCTTTTGCTATGAGGAACGGGTTCATTTTCTCAGTAGTAAGCAGATGGCCACCCACCCAGGAGAATGGACAGAGACTCACCTCTGTCATTCAGAATTTCTCTGACAAGTGATAAGAGGCAGGTGAAGTAAGCCAAAAGCAAACTCCATACTTAACTCTATGTTTCACTTAACACTACCTCTTTTTTTTGTAGGACATCAATTGAAGCAGATTCTGGTGATAACTAAGAAAAACACAAAGGAAGAAAACATAGGAACTTAATGAATTTTTTAACATCTTAGTTTGAAAATTCCATTGTTATCAATTAATGTTATATTGCAAAGTCGCAGAGCTAATATATTTGCAGAGGCAATATAATTTTCACTGTATTCTTATATGTGGGATGCACTAAAATAATTGAAAGCAAAGGAGAAATTAAGGAAAATTATACTTCAAGAGGTTTTGTAAGCTACCTAGAGTACCAGCTTGATTATAAAATTTAAGTCAGTTTGTTGTGGCATATTTGGTAGGCAACTAGGTAATGACCCAGAGCTGAGTACTGAAAAGTCATAGAAAAGAAAACAAATTATTCTTTATGTCAATCTCTGGTTTTAAGACATTTTTACATGAGCAAACTGGATAAATCAATAACCCCACACTTATTACAGAGCCATTTCAAACTCCAGTGCATAGAACAATAAGACTGGTACAAAATATGAGTACTTTTAGTAGTAATATGGACTTTGGCTAACCCTTATTCACTAAACACCAAGCATCTATCAAAGAAAAACCATACCTTTCATCAGATGGCCAAAATTTCACCAGAATGAATACTTAAAAGACATTAATTGTCAGTTAAAAATGCTTTGACATTTTGTGAAAATATCTAAAGTATAATGAAGTACATTAAACTGTATAATTCCTTACTTTCATGCATCTCTAGGGTCCTATTGTTGGAAGAGGAGCTAGGTGGTGCAGTGGATAGAATATCAGGTCTGAATAATACTATATATTGATAGTCACATATATAAGGAACAAATAACATGTCAATCTAGTTCATCCCCAAGGTGACTTTGTTCCCTAATTCAAAATACCAAGGGGGTAACTGTCCTAAAAACTGTATACCTGGTTTTGGTTTTGGTTTATTTTAATTTTTGGCTGAAAAAAATAAGAGAAAACATTTATATATTATCATTAACCAAAAGCATCTCCCTTCCTTGCTCTGTTCTCCACCTCCACCCTGCCCAGTTCCTATTCTTGAATAAAGGAAGGAAGAAAGTAAAGAAGAACTTATACAGATTCCTATCTTGTGCCAGGCATTGAGCTAAGCATATTATAGATATTATTTTATTTGATCCTTACCACTTTGCAAGAGAGGTGCTGTTATAATCTACATTTCACAGTTTAGCAAACTAAGGCAAACAGAGATTAAGTGATTTGTCCAAGGTCATTCAGCTATTAATATCTGATACCAAATTTGAACTTGTCTTCCTCCAAGTCCAATGCTCTATTCATTGTGCCATTTAGCTGATTCTAGAAAATAAAGTTTTATTTGAATCCTACCCTGTCTTTTTATGCAAAAAATCTTTACAAAAAGAGTGAGAAAAATCCCCTATTCAGTGTTCTGAATATTTCTTGTACCATAAATTTGGACATTTCAAAAGCTATACATGATTAAATGGTGATAAAATAATATCATTGCAACAACACATAACTTAGGTCAATTATGAAATTTATTATGAAATGTACTTGGGAAATTTCCACCATCTGCTTATTTCTGTGAGAAAATAAGTTCTAAATTCTCTCCCCCCCAAAAAAGTACAAATTCTTAGAGCACAGCATGTTTGTAAATTTTATACTGCTCTCATTTTGATTGTTTATAAACCTACTTATATAGTACCTTTCTTTGGAGTGACTCAAATCACTTCCCATATGCCATACAATTTTCATTTAAAAAGATTCCTGGAAAAAAAGGTAAAGAAAAGTATGTAGAGCTTTATCTTTTACTTTCTTGTATTCTCAGGACCTAGGTAACCATGCTTCCCCTATCCAGAGATGATGCCCTTGCCTTGGAAAATATAACCTCTTCAGCTTCAGAATGCTGATCCTAGAGCCCACTTTTCCAGAATAAAATTATCTCATGTGAGTCACCATGTCTAAAAAGCTTCAAATATGCCTCACTTAACTCTGTCTGTCTTCTCATCATCTGCCTTGTTGCTAAATGTACTTTTCACTCTTCCTTCCTCTGCTCTTAGGTTCTTGATCCATAATCAAATCACCACTATCATTTCAATTAAAAAAAATCCATCAGCCAAAATCTCCCCAAACCCCACTTACAATCCCAATGATTTTTCAAGCCATAATATACTTTCCTGGCTACTACTGCTCTGTATGTATTGCCTTCTTCCTTTGCATGCAAGGTTCTTTATAACAGAGATTGTTCTGGCTTTTTTAAAAAAGAGAAAAGTGGGGAGGGAAGGAAGGGAGGAAAGAAGGAAGCAAGGAAGGAAGGAAGCAAGGAAGGAAGGAAGAAAGAAAAAAAGAAAGAAAGAAAAGAAAAGGAAGAAAACCACTATCTTCAAGGACTTTTGCATTGTAATGAGGGAAGACATATGAAAAAGAAAGCTGAAAAGCAAAGAAAGAGGAGAGAATATTTGAAGCAGAATGAAATTCTTAACTTTTGGAAACACAAATGCAGAAAGTGGACAGTAAGTGGATAGAAACCTTCCAGGCAAACATTAATGCTGTTCTCTGTACCTAAACACTTTTAACTAATTATACAAAAATGGATCATATGGGAATCTATAAGTAATAATGAATCAAAATAAAAGGGATAAATGTTAATAACTCTTTTTACTTTAACATTATTTCCATACTCTGCATACCATTCAAGCTTCATGAAATTAAATTTCACATTTTGAATATGGTTTTATATGTGTAAAATTATTTTTCATTTGTGTCATTTTGCAATTAGATTATAAGCTCCTGGAGAGGAGAAACCATATTTTCTAATTCTTTCCTGTCCATTGCTTTCTGAATGAGAAATGTGTTCACCCATTAAATGTTTACCAATTGGATTCTAGTTTTTGCTCTAGATTTTTGAATATCTGAACCAATACCTTCAATCCTACCCAAGTAAAATCTTAAAAAAAAGATAGCACATTTCAGTGAAATGAATGGTACAAATAGATTCATCAAAAAAGTCATGAAAGATAGCATGAGCTTATAAAACCATATCATATGAAAGAAAATCTAAAATAGGTCAGGTGTAAGAGAATAAAAAGCTAATGCTTCTTTCCCCAGCTGACACATACTTAGAGTCTTCAATTACTATATGTGGGAAAACCTAGGAATGTTGAATTGGAAGGAATGTCAAGAACTTTCTTCTGGCATAAAAACAGCATCACAGGAAAAACAATAAAACAACCCAAATCATCTTCTTGACAGACTAAACTTCTCTGGTTCAATTGTACAACTAAGGCATTAGGATATTATTTACTTTGCTGTTTATTCATCATTTGAATTCTCTTTCTTTTCATCCACTAGTTGGGATATTCACCTTTCAAGACCTCTTAGACAATCTTTTTTTTTTTTTTCTTGGATTTCTGATATTGGTTTCAGACAATGTATAGACTTCAAGGACAATACAAATTAGCAAGGTGATATATAAATAAAACAAGCACCTCTAATATATATTCCCATCTCCCCAATATGAGAACAGCCTCCATCACACTAGAGTATCAGGTCTCAATTACTTATAATCTTGGGTAGCTGAATAAGATTGAGAAGGCTTGAGTGACTAGCACATGGTCCCACAGATAGAATGTATATACATAGGTAGGATGTGAATTTGAGAAATTCCTCAAATATGTTCAGGCAATTATATTTTGATAGTCATTGAAACCTAATTCTATCGGGAGCAAGTGTCCAGAGTCTGATATCTCAGGTCTTCCTGAGTCCTTTGCCAGGATCTAATATGAAATAAGCTAATCCCCAAAGGGCAAGTTTCTAAACGATCTGCCAAATTCTATTCAGAACAAACTCATTCAAGCAGAGATGATGGAGATCTTCCATCACTTAGCATTACATGCACTTGTTTATCCTTATTATCTAGATCAATAATAATAATGGCATTTCCCTTGCATTATCTGATCCATACCCATCAATCCTGAAGAATCTATGAAACCTGAGAGAGAGTATAACCTAAGAATGATGCCCACCAACATCTCATTTACTGCATTTTGATTCCATTGTGGCAAGTTATGTTTGTAAGGACGATGTCAAGTAGTAGTTCCATGTCATATATGTCTCTTTGATGGCTCATTTATGCTTACTCCTTAAGCAAATGTCCTAATCAGTAAGCAGTCTATATTTAGGCCTGATGTAGTAAATCTTCTCAAGGACCCATGGGAAATTTGTGAACATGGCCCTCAATCAGCAGAGTTCCACTGACATCTTAATCATTGACAATGTTGGAGGAAATTGCTAGTGAGTATCCATAGTAAGCTCTTAATTTTATTTATCATCTAGTTCTTTCTATATACAGTTGTGTTACAGTTTAAACAACTAGCTTTATATAATTACTATACTGAATAGTTCTTTAATCTCATTTATTGCCTCCTACCCAAAGGCACCAAAGAAACTGATAGCTTAATATAGAGAAAATGTTAATCTACCCCCAGACACCTTGAAAAACAAAACTCATTCTGAAAAAAATTCTCAAGGACTTATACCAATATCAACTCTTTGCCAAACTTGAGAAGTGGAATTTTGGAAGAGAGAGAGGATCAGCTTCCTGGGAGTACATTATAAGTGATAATAGAGTATGGGTGAACCCCCAAATGATGAAGATACCTTAAACATACAACAAGATTTCAATATTTTCTTGACTCGCCTTCCAAGTATCTAACCATTCCTTCACAATTTCCTTTGTTGGAAAACTATATTCTATCCCTTAACTTGGGAATATCCCAAGGCTATTATCTCTAAATACCATCTCTTTTTATCTTCATCTGATCTCAAGATATTAATTATCATATTTATGGAAATGATTTCCACATCAACATATTCAGTTCTAGTCCTCTCCCTATTTTTAATCCTATATCAACAGTGCCTATTAGATAGTTCTAACTGTGTGGCCTTTAGGCACCTCAAGCTCAAGATATCCAAAATTTATAACAGAACTCATTATATATTTTTCCATTCCCTTCTGTCTCAAGGATCTATCTGGGTATGTATGTTTTAGAGTATGAAGAAGAGAAAGTGCAAGGCCACAAAAAAGGCTTAACAGTTTCATTAGTGGATTTACATCTGTGAATTAAAATAAGTTTCCCAAAACTGACCTACCCATTTTGAGGATCTCTGTCTCTTCAGAGCTATCACAAAGGATAACAAATATTAAAGGCAAAGACTAAGGTGAAAAATTATACATATTTGCAATTACAAATAATGTCCCATTCCAGAGCCTTGTATTGATGCCCCAGTAGTTCTTGTCATTACATGAATGGAACTAATCATGCTAAAATAATCTATGCTACTAAATATCCTAAAGAATAGCCATTAAACTCATGACCTGAGCATTACTGATACAAGATAGAGTATCATTATGCACATAGGTACTCATATAAGTAGGTTGATTATTTTATATATAAAGCCTGGATAAGATTTCATATAACAGTCAAATGTAATTTTTATTCAGGCTTTATATATAAGATAATCAACCTCCTTTAAAAAATTGAAAAAAAAAAAAAACTTTTGCCTCTAAGTTGTTTTGTAAAGTGAAAGGTCTAAAAAGCAGGTGAAGTTGGCCTTTTTTTTTCTAGTGTCAGCATAGTTTGATGAATCGTAGTGAAGAGCTGTTTGCAAAGTCTAAGAGTCTTTGCCTGAAACTAACAGTGTCTGCTTTAAAAAAAATTAAAGATACTTAAAAGGAAATATTTAGAACAGCAACGCATTTCACAATAGGAAAGAATTTCCATTGAAGTTGAAATGAAAAACTTGTCTGTGAACAAAGAGTATTCTGATGAGGTTATACCCAGTATTAATATCTGTTCTTCTATTATGTGCCTATAAATGATGTCTGGTTGTTGTATTAAAAAGGAAGTTACTCCAGCAGATGTTTTCAAATTAGCCAAAATCATGTCACTGAGTAAGGCAGTAGAGTTGGAAAAATGCCCAGAGAGACCTTCCCACAAGGAGCCTTAGGGAACTATTTAAATATTCTCTTAAACTTCCTTGTGCAGGGACTTGGCTTCATAGGCCAGAGAGATAAACAACTCATAACAGCTTCTCCTTTTTCGGTTTCTTATCCAAAACTTCAACAAGACCTCTACTCACTTCAGTAGCACCAGAACTTGGCAAAGATTAATATCAGTCTAATCCCCTTCATGCAAAAGCCAGTTATTTGTTATTGTTTTTACATAGGTAGAAGGTAGAACTTATCAGCAAAATATTAAAAGTAAACAAATCAAGTCAACAAACATGTATTAAGTGCCCATTATTATGCTCTAGGCCTTTTGCTAAGTACTGGACTGAAAGGAGAAAAGAGGGAGGGAGGGAGGGGCAGAAAGAAGGAAGGGGGGAGGGAAAAAGAGGAGGGAGAAAGGGAGAAAAGGAAGAAAGAAGAGAGGGAGGAAGGGAAGGAGGGGGAGAGATGGAGACAGAGAGAGTACATGGGCAAGGGAAATGGTATTTTGAATGTTTTATACACTATTTGGATGCTTCATAGAAAGTAATTAAGTAGATATTAAAAATGAGCCCTCAGCACTATATTTTTCAAGTAAAAATCTCTTTGAGACTTAGATTCCTAAGAAATAAAACAAAGTGAAAAGCCAAGAGTTCTAAGGTCTCTTGGAGCTATAGTCTACGATTCTAAGAAGAAAAAAAAAGACCCCAGTAAAATGAATGATATGCTCCTTTTGGGTACATAATTAAATGCAAGTTAAATAAGAGATGAGTGGTTTCAGAAGAATAATTTGAATTTTCCATGATTTAATTAGTAGCTTCTTTGTAATGTTGGAACTTTCCAGAAGCCACCATGATCTTTGGTATCTTCAGATTAGGCATTCAGTCACAAAAAAAGTAATCTTCAGTAAGTAACCTCAGGGATTAGGTCTAAGTAAAAGGTGACAGGTTCCCAAAGTCCATCAGTTGATAAAAGGAAGAATATCTTGCTAGTTTCTTTCTGCCTGTCAATATGGAACTTGCTATGGATAGCACTTAGGGACATGACAAGGGCACTATGAAAAGCATTCAAGGACACAGAACATCAGTGAGTGCATCAGCACAGAGAAATTGTACACTATCCAATTAGATTTTGAAAGCCTAAAGTTCCCCTAGAATTTCTGTAAAAAAATTCTTCTAAGATGGATAATTAAAACTAGCAAAACCAAAATGAAAAAAAAAAAGGATAGAACACAAGTGGATGTAAACTTTTAAATATTTCAAGAGTCCTTTTATAATAACCATGCTCTCATTGCAGAGAAAGAGAGAGTTCATTAATGATGTTCACCAGTACAAGAAATAAAGAAGGGCAGGAAAAGGCAAAGAAGGCATCTGGAGCAATGTCCTGCTTTCTACTTAAAGTGAGAGGAGTAAAGCCAGTGTGGTTTCTATAGAAATGGAATTTTCACTTATCTTCCAGCTGGATGCCTGAATCAGAAAGGATGTTCCCTTCCTTGCTGAAGAAAGATGTTCTTCTGATGAAGTATGAAGAATTTGCTAAGCTAGGTGGTGCAGTGGATAGTGTATTGAGTTTGAGTGAGGAAGGCTTGAATTCAAATTTTATCTCAGACACAACTAGATATGTGACCTTAAGCAAGTCACAACCTCAGTTTCCTGTACTGTAGAATAGGGATAATAATAGCATTTACCTTCCAAAGTTGTTGTGAGGATCAAAAAAGATAGTATTTGTAAAATGCTGAGTATATTATCTGGCATATAATAGGTGCTATGTAGTAGTTAGCTTATTATTATTGTTATTATTATCATTATTATTAGTAGTAGTATTATTATTTTGATAAGAACCTATCATAATCCTGAGTGTCATTAACATCACAGAAAGTATAAAGCAATATATTATTTGGCATGTAAATATTAAAAGTTATATCATTTGCAGGCTCAAATCTTCTTTCTTAGGATAGCATCTCAATTTCAATGGCATTATGCCTATCAATGAAAACTAAGAGAAAAACACCTAATGTGAGTTTTCAAATAAAGTTGCTATCCAGAAAATATGGTGCTGAATTACATTTTGAATGAAGCACTGACACACTTAACATCTTAGACCTTTAGTGATCAGTGTTTTCTGTCATATACAGTCCAGAAAAAAGAAAAGTATGAATAGCACAACAAAACATTTCTGATATGCCAAAATAGATAATAGTGAAAACAAAATTCATACACCTTTCTGTTCAAAGCTGATTCAACACTATTCTTTTATGCTGAATGAGATGGAAAGTAATATAGATGTTGATATAGTGATGTTTCTGAAACATTTTTTGGAGGGGATGTGAGAATCTAATGTTTCTATTTGCTTTCAATAGCTATTGGTTATATTCCTCCCAATTTTTGGAACCTGTTGTGAAATATTTGTGTAGAAGGGGGGAAAGACAAAATGAGAAAATACTCATATGGAACAATTTATGTGCTTATACATGAGAGCTTTGTCAAGATACTAAAACTTTAAACATTACTTTGTAAGTAATTTATCAACCCAACTATGTTTTCTTTATCAGTTTTGTACTAAAGACATATATTGTTGGAATAACTAATAAATTTAAAATTTAAGTTTAAAATATGACAATGACAGAACTACCCTTAAATCATGGAAATTAAAAATTAATTCATTCAAATACCTTCTGGGGGGAAAAAGTTGTTCTCTATTTTACTCTAAATTAATGACTCTATTAATCTTTTTTTTAAACTAAATATAGTTCAAAGTAATACTTTCATTGAATGTATCCTTAGCTAAATTACCAAAACTTATTTGGAAAAGAGATTGACAACAGATGTCTGTCTTATTTTGGGACAGCTACATCCTAAATTAGCTTTTTCTAACCTAAGCTATATTTTTAAATTGAATTTGCTTCTGTAATAAACATTTTCAAGATCTGTTTATGAGAATTTTGTAAAAAAAAAAAAGTCCGTAGATAAATCAATGAGAGTATATATATATATATATATATATATATATATATATATATATATATATATATATATATATATATATATATATATATATATATATATGTACATACTGTTTTATGTATAAATATTGGAAATATTTATATTTCCATTACTTTGTCTTCATGCCATTGCTATTTAATAACACCGATTAAGTTTGGCAGCAAATTCTTGCTAAACCTGCAAAGCTGAATAAAAGTATTGATTATAGCACATGAGAATTGAAAGTTCCTTCCTAAAATGGAAGTGCTGCTATAAATGATATCCCCAATAAACAAACCAAGTAGGCTTACTCACAGTAAAATGACCTTCCAAGATGTCATATTCATTTCAATTCAACAAACATTTATTGAGCACTTCTACCCCCTTTCCAATTTGTCGAAGATTGTAACTTAAAATTTCCTTCTGGGTAGACAGTCCTATAACAACTAAGAAAAATCCAATAAGAACAAAAGATCTAAAGATCTGCCTTTCAATTGGTTCGTTTTTATCTTATATCTTTCACTGTTCTTCATGGCAGAAGTTAACCTTTGTTGCCCGTTTTGGGTGTATGGGGGGGAGGGGGGGCGGATAAGATTGAGATGGGAGTATGCACATCTTTCCACAGCATTCAGACATCTTTACTCACTTTGAAAAAAAGTGGTGAGGGAATCTCCCTCAGTTATCCTCCCAGTAAGGCAACATTATCAGCTTCCCATTCCCTAGAATGAGGCCCCCGCCCCCAATAGCGAAATCCCACTAACCTACAATACAAGCGCCAGGAGGGCTATGGAGGCGGGTTTGTGCTCTACGTTCTGCTCTACGACTAGCCAGGAAATAGATGAACAGAGCTCCTCCTGAGCAGAACCTCTTCAGCATCTAAACAAATGAAATAGCAGGTACTGGAGTCTGCTCATCGTTCCCAGGGCTTTCTTTCCATTACCCTTACTTAATGAAGCACAGAGATTTCTACTTCCAGGAAGAATATAAATGTAGCAGCGCAGAGTGCTGAATACAGGGTCTTCATCTCATCCCCATTCCCCCTGAAAAAAGGTCTCTCTAGCAGCTGCAGCCGCCACTCAATGAAAGTGCAATTTGTTACATCCCAGAGCCCCGATGAGAGGTCACTGTTTGATTCCACTTCCAGCCCCGCTTATTCATTTTGCTCGCCTGACTTCCTGAATACAGGGTCTGATCTTGGGTCCACACCATTCAGCCAGATCAGGGCTTTAGCAGAGGATGACTCTACAGCCCTCTCTTTTCTCCCCTTACCCTCTCCTCCCGCCCCAAACCGGGGACTTCTTTCTCCACTAGAATAGCCAAAATGCCACCGGAAAAAAGCATGTGAAACTTCTTGCTAATAGACTCGGGAGTCTGCCAGGAAATCTCACCAGTTCATTTCTCTCGCTCCTTCCCCTGCAAGGTGCATTGTCGAGTAGGTGCGTGGGTAGGTGGGTGGGTGTGTGAATTTGGTTTGGATGCATAGAAAGAGGGTAGATGCTTTTTCCCCCCTTCTCCTCCCCCTCCCCCAAGATCACTACATTCCTGACATGGTCAAGACAAGTAGCTATCTGCCCAGAGCTGAGGATAGTCTAGGGGAAGTAGGCTGGCACCTCATTGCCAGAGAAAGAGACCTGATCCCTTCTCTCCTTGGAGGGGTAGGGGGACGCACGGAGGGTGAGGAAAGGTGAAGGAAAACGACGGAGCGGGCGCTGGTGGCTAAAGAAAGGGAACTCCCTTCCCGCAGCCGCTCGGAAAGAAGAGAAAAGGGAGCCAATCTGGTGGAGTGGAGGGAAAGAAGCCTCAGCGCGTGGTGGGGGCAGCGGCCACGGCAGCGGCAGCGGCTCCAGCTCCGTGGCTGCCGGCGCCAGCCCAGGCTTCCCAGCGGCGCAAGCAGCTCAGAGGCTCAACCCCACCGTTACCTTTCAGCAGCCCGCAGTCCGCGAGTCCGTGCGTTCTCCTGCCGAGCCCTTCAGGGAGGACGAGAGGAAGGTGCCTGCAAAGCCGGGACAGGTACAGAGGGAACCCGCTAGAGAGACCCAGAAGAAAAGCGGAGTAGGAGGTGCCGGAGGCGGCGGCTGCAGCTGCTGCCTTAGCCTCTAATCCTCTCGGGGTGAAGGTCTCCCAGAAGCGATGTCTGGCCGGGTGAGGCGCGCTATGCTGGGTCCAACGTTGCGCTCGCCGCTGGCTGCCAAGCTGAGCGCCGGGAAGAGGCGAGCTAAAGCAGAGAGGCTGAGAGCTGGTCACCCGCCCCTGGGTGCATGTTAATACGGTGGGGAGGAGGAGTCCCGCGTTTCCTCCGCCCAACTACCGGAGCGGGAGGCGGCAGCCAGCCAAGCAGCCCCCACCCTGCGCTACTATGACTGTGACCACTAGTACCTGGCCCTACCCCAGACACGCGCGCCAGGGTGAAGGGGGGTGGGAGGCCCGGGCAGGAGAAACCCGGTGTCTCCCCGAGAGCGTTCCTCAGTGCGTGTGTGGTCAGAGAATCCTTAGAGTTGGACCTTGAGAGGTCATTTCGTCTAGCCCCCTGCCTTCAAGTGGGATTGGATCCCTAACGGAATTAGGACTGCCAAAAGCAGCTGGGATTTACCACCTGTCCCTGGAACCTGTTAGAGAATGTAAAACCTCTAAGTGTCCCTGGATGCTGCTTATTAGGATATTTCCCTTTACCCCAGTACATCCTCTTTTATCATATCCCAGTTGTGGAAAAAGAATTGTTTTTGGAATCGGAAAATCTGGGTTTGAATCACAAGGATGTTATGTACTACCTGTATGACCTTGTACCTGTCACTTTCTTGGTTGTCATTGTATTCATATGTAAAATGAGGAGAGCGAACTTCTAAAATACCTTCTGCTATAGAGTCCACTGACTTCTTAACTTCCAAGCGCTCAACTTTGTTTTGTTGTTGTTTGTTTGTTTGTTTGTTTTTTGAGGGGGTCATCCAAAAGGGAGGGAAATTCAAATTTGTTTTCTTCCACACATTTTTCCTTGGAAATCGATTTGATAAGCATGAATTTGCTTTCCCATCCTTACATTCCTACTAGAAATTTTAGAGAGCTGTATACAATTTTCCAAAACACTCTGTAAAGGCAAAGGCACTGACCAAGGCAGATAAGTAACCATACTGAATATACTTTTCTGTTTTCATTCTTCCTCAGACATAAGTATTTCTTTCCATTGCATATATTGTCCACTCAATCTGAAGTTGATGCCAGACTCCATAGCATAGGACCCCTCTCTTTTAGCTACTCTCTGAAAATAGGAGAAAGCAATAAGAGATAATCATAGACATAAGGTATTGTAGAAGACTCCAAAATGTTCGGAAAGAAAAAAATGAAATTGGTTAGGGGAGGAGATGGGGGGAGGGGAGAAAGAAAGAGAGAGAGAGAGACAGACAGACAGACAGACAGACAGACAGAGAGAAAGAGAGAGACAGAGAGACAGAGACAGAGAGAGAGAGAGAGAGAGAGAGAGAGAGAGAGAGAGAGAGAGAGAGAGAGAGAGAGAGAGAGAGAGAGAGAGAGATGGATGGGATGTGGGTCAAGGTCAGAAAAGCACTCAGATGAATATTTTGAGAGTTCCCAAGTATGAGCCTAGAACTGCATATACTGAGTGATGATTTAGAGAAAAGGATCCCCCTTCTGTTTCTGTATTTTCCAAATAGAATGGGCATGAAGAGAGAGTACCTTTTTGTTCTGCAGTCCCAAGGGATGACCTCATGTCAAAATTTATATAATCTTTTTTATGTAATTGTGTTTAAAAAAAACAAAACCTCCCAAACATTAAGCTGCATGGATCTATAAAATTTTAAGGGTTTAACATTTGGTTAGGGTAGGATCTGATTATAAATATTTGTAGAACTGTCCTTTTAAAGAAAAAAGCTGTCACATAAAACTAAGGAGAAGTAAAAAGCATCTTTCATAAAGCATGGTTCAAATAAATAATCTCTATTTCCTGCATTTGGCAAAGCCATTTATTTTTTCTTTTTCTTTTTCTTTTTTTTTTCTTTTTATAAGATTCTGTGAAGTGATTAAAAAAATACTGGATGTACTGAAGGCAAACTTTTGTCACTACTTAACAGAGAAGCCAAATGCTTTAATAATACTTTCCAATAGCTAAGCTGAGGCTATCCTAGGTCATATTAGGATATATCTTATATATCTTCCTATATATTAGGAAATATAATATAATACACATAAAATAGTGATGTAATCAAGTGCATCTGTCATCATAGCTATTTGCTCCTAAGATCATATCCTATCCATATCTGCCTATTCTCTATTACTCTTAACCATGTCCTCTTCTAAGTTCTTACAGCTATTCCTAAACTGGTGAAAGACTTCTCATATTCTTGCCCATCTTCTTTCTCAATCATATTTTTTAAGATTTATTCTGGTCTCTATATTTTCTTATTTGTTTTATTGCAAATACACCATGTGCCTCTCAATTCACTTCAAAATGATTTTTATTTTTAATTCCATGAAGACTATAGTGCATTATGACTCACAAGCAGATAACCATACCACACAAGTAGCATTTTTCTTAATCAAAGTATTAGCCTTTCTTTTAGGAAAATGTTTAGAAACATTAATGGAGCTTTGTGATTTTCAAAATGTTGTTTTATTTGGAGTCCAAATCTTTTGCTATTTGCAGTATCTATGCAATTTATCTTTAAATATTCTGATTACCTCTAATTTTATCTGCCTGCATTTTGGATTTCCTTCACAGGCTAAATGTACACTATTTCAAAGTCTCATTCTTTTTGTCCAGCAAAACAACTGTTTGGTCACGCATATATATATATAAATATTTAATTTATACTCTAACATATTTGGCATATATTGGTCGACCTACCGTCCTGGGAGGGGGGAGGAGGGGAGAAAATGGAACAAGTGATTTGGCAATTGTCAATGTTGCAAAATTATCCATGCAAATATCTGGTAAATAAAAACTATTTTAAAAAATAAATAAATATTCTGATTAATGAGCTCTTTAGATTGTCATTTAACTGTATATAATAATCTGATCAATGAACATTCTGCATCCATTTCATTTTTCCTGTGTGAATAGTTAAACCAAAGATTGTGAGTTGTTATGCATATTTTTTCAGAAGCTCTGCAGTGTTCTGAAGCTTGATATAACCATCATGATATTTGCAAACAGGAATATCTTAATAACCTAACAATTACAAATTAAATGATTTCTTCAAAGTCATACAGCTAGAAGGGCCTATATATATATATATATATATATATATGTATATATATATATATATATATGCTAATTCTTTCTTGAATGCACAGCTGGATCTCTTCTTTGATCCCAGAAATCATTCCTGCCTTGTCTTTGAATAAACTCTTTGCCATGCTGTTTATTTGTGCCAAGCCTCTATGATCCCATTTGGATTTTTTTAAGCAAAGATGCTGGAGTTATTTGCCATTTCCATTTTTAATTTATTTTATATATAAGGAAACTGAGTCTAACAGAGTTAAGTAAATTGCCAGGATCAAACAGCTAATAAGCATCTAAGGTCAGATTTGAACCTATCACTCTACCCATTGTAACATTAGCAGGATAGTTTTGCTAAAAAAAGTTTCTTGAATAATGAGAAAGAAAGGAGAGAGAAAAAAATCTCCTTTCCCTTATCCCTGCTACCTTTGGGTATGAATATAAGGGGAAGCACAAAGAGGGATCTTTGCAAGTAAATGTTCTTTCTATAAGTAATTCTCTTCTCTAAAATATAGAGTTTATACTTCTCAAAGTAGTCTTCAGCTTCTACTGAGTGAGTCTTGATTTATTTTTAAGGACCACTAGGGAATTGTTCAATCCTTCTAACTCTCTGGCTAACTGACCTTTAATTCCTTCTGACTTAATTAGACTTGTCCATATTTTTTTAAAAGAAATAACGAGGCTGTCCTCTAATTTCATCAAGCTGGATGAACACATTTCTTTAGTTTACTATTTAACACATCGCTGGAGGGATCAGCAAACATGCTGGAGTAACAGGAAACAGTGCAGCCCAGGTTTCTTTTTAAATTATTTCCACAATGATAAAAAACAAACAAACAAAAAACAACCCTGACTGAATAATGAATGGGAAATCAAGGTTAAACACATTATTTCATTTTTCAAATTCAAGATCCTGGATTCATCTCATAGTCACACAACTAGAGTATGGACCTTAACCAGGATTGGGCCAGAGGCTCTATCTCTCTGACCCTGCAAGGAATACTGAGGATTCTGCCCAGAGAGTAATCAGTGCAGTTACTAGATGCCACATTCTGAACTAGTGGCATCTTAGATTCACCCCATAGGTCAGTAACCAGGACATGATCTATAGAACAGAGTTGAATCTGCTTTGAATATCAATCCGGTATCTCAGATTCAGCACACAGATCTTGTCAGGTGCCCACAGCTGAGTAACAAGTACAAAGAGCCTATAGAGCCTCTGAGATAGCAAACAGGTTACTCTAACAACAATCTACTGGATCTCCAACCATGGCTAGAACTTTTGTTTTCTAGATACAAAGTAGAGTTTGTAGCCTGTGACCAGAAAGATATATATCTTATATGCCTTAGAGCAATCTGCCTATGATCAACAGAAAGACTGAAGCTGCATGATCTGAGCTGTTCCTGAATTCTTGAACAGAGTATTCAATATTTACAGAAAACCTTGTTATTCCTCAGATAATGAGTATAAAAATTTATCTATACACCTATGTCTTATCTACATATTAATGTTTATCTGTATCTCTGTCTTTCTATCTGTCTCTTTCTTCCTCTGTCTTTTTTTTAATCTATGTGCATATTTGTATATCTGTCAGACATCTATTCTAGGTGTTTAGAGATGGATAGGTAAGGACCATACAAGGGCTTAAAATTTCCCCCAGTAATATAAAGAGTCAGGCTCTAACAAAAAGTCCCAATTCAGAAAGTAAAGCTGGAAAAATGAATTTTTTAAAATTCATTTTTCCAAATTATCCCCTCCCTCCCTCCACTCCCTCCCCCCATGGCAGGTAATCCCATACATTTTACATGTGTTACAATATAACCTAGATACAATATATGTGTGTAAATACCATTTTCTTGTTGCACATTAATTATTAGCTTCCGAAGGTATAAGTAACCTGGGTAGATAGACAGTAGTGCTAACAATTTACATTCGCTTCCCAGTGTTCCTTCTCTGGGTGTAGTTATTTCTGTCCATCATTGATCAACTGGAAGTGAGTTGGATCTTCTTTATGTTGAAGATTTCCACTTCCATCAGAATACATCCTCATACAGTATTGTTGTTGAAGTGTATAGTGATCTTCTGGTTCTGCTCATTTCACTCAACAACAGTTGATTTAAGTCTCTCCAAGCCTCTCTGTATTCCTCCTGCTGGTCATTTCTTACAGAGCAATAATATTCCATAACCTTCATATACCACAATTTACCCAACCATTCTCCAACTGATGGACATCCATTCAACTTCCAGTTTCTAGCTACAACAAAAAGAGCTGCCACAAACATTTTGGCACATACAGGTCCCTTTCCACTCTTTAGTATTTCTTTGGGATATAATCCCAATAACAGCAATGCTGGGTCAAAGAGTATGCACAGTTTGACAACTTTTTGGGCATAGTTCCAAATTGCTCTCCAGAATGGCTGGATTCAGAAAAATGAATTTTAAGGTAGTTATGATAAACAAATATTATGAAATATAAGATACCTAAAATAATTTTTGAAGAATAGAATCAAAAAAATTTTTGAAGAATAGAATCAAAAAATTTTGAAGAATAGAATCAAAACATCTATTAGCTCAGTCTCAAATAAAAATACAGTTTGGTCACAAAAATATTGAAATGACTGGAAGAAATTAAAAGTTTGATTTTCTCTTTTAAATAAATTATTTTATAAATTAAATGAAAGCTCTGGGCCAAAAAAACTGGAAAGAAATAAACAGCTAAGTATGAGAAGAACAGTAAGAAATAGACTTCTTAAAATAGAATGAACCAAAGAGAAACTAATGATTCAATGAGTCAAGAAAAAAAAATTAAATTAAATCAAAAGACAAAAAGTAGGGGAAAATACAAAAATCTTTAACAACTAACTTGAAAAACTGGTCAGTAAGAGATACTTTTAAAATGACTAGGCAACCTAAAGATCATATCTCCTCCCCCCAAAAATAGATCTAGATATCATTTTTCCAAGAAATATTGAATGAAAACTGTCCAGGTCAATTAGAATTATAGGGTAAAGATAAATCAAATCTACTTATTACCTTAAGAAAACAAATCTCAAAATAAAAACTCTCAGGAATGTCATACCCCTACTCCTTAATTGTTAGGTGAAACAGAAATCACTAGAAGTACACAGAAATACTTGAAGTTGCACAAATCACACAAGATTTTACATCTACTACTTTATTTTAAAATAATAATAGTTTTTTTTTATTTTTCAAGATATATGTAGATAGCTTTCACCTTTGCAAAATCTTGTTTTCCAAATTTTTATTCCTCTCTCCTTCCCACTCCCCTAGACAGCAAGTAATCGAGTATAGGTTAAATACCTACTATTCCCATTACAGAATATCATAATGCTAATGATAAATCTTTAACTAGCAAAACAGCATAATTCTACAGGAGTAAATGGACTTTAATGAAAAAAAGAATTTCCAAGAATTCCTGATAAATAGAACAAAGATTCAATTTGTTGAATACATTGAGGAGTCACAAAACATAAAAGCATAAAAACGTAAACACAAATGAACAATAAGAAAAAACTAAACAAGTATGCAGTATGCAAATTTAAAAAGAAAGATAATGTATTACTTGAGAATACTAATGGGATCATATATAACAAAGTAAGTTAAGTAAAGGATTTATCAATTATACATGCAAAATTATGCAAAATATATTTCTGCATTAGCCATTTAACAAAAACATAAGAACATTGAAAAAAGTGAAAAATTATACTTTATTTTGCATTCTGAATTAATCAATTTTCTCTCTAGAGGTAGATAACATTTTTTCATCATGATTCCTTTGGAATTATATTGTATCATTGTATTGATCAGAGCAGCTAAATCTTTCACATTTAATTTTCATTACAAATTGCTTATAAAATACATTGTTTTCATTCTGCTCACTTCACTTTGCATGAGATCATATAAGTCTTCCCATGTTTTTCTAAAACAATCTTCATCATTTCTTCTAACAAATAGTACTTCATCACAATAATTTGATGTTAATGAGGTGGAGCCAAGATGGTGGAGTAAAGGCAGGAACTCTCCTGATCTCTCCCCCAACCACTACAAATTCCTTTAATTAATGACTCTAACAATTAGGGAGCACCCAAAAAAGATGTTGTAGAACATTTACAAGCAGAGACAATATGGCACCAGAGTGGGAGTCCATCATACAATACCAGTACAGACCGTGCTAGTGCATCCTGGAGCCAGCACTAGCAAAGCAATACCTCTGAATCAGCAGCTGCACTGGCACTAGATCTCTCAGTCCAGAAACATCAAGGACAAGTTGGAAGATCGGAAAAAAAAAAAAAGGGTTTTCAGTAGGATGACAACAAAACAGGAGTGGTCAGGGTAAGTGGTGGCAGTGACAGTTTCCAAAGACCTCAGCACTCAAGGTCTCTTTATTAATACTGAAGAATTCTGTTGCTTTAGAACACAGATCTTACGATTACAATGGGACAGTGACACAACAATTGCAGTGGAGAAAAAGAGTGCTTGTGGTCAGGTCCCTATAAGGATCTCTGAAAATAGTTGCACAAAAACTTTTGAAGCTTAGGACAGTGCATCCTCCATTCTGGAAACAGAGCCCAGCTTAACAAAGAGACTTAAAAGCCAATAATAGGCTAGGAAAATGAGCAGACTACAGAAAAAAAAAGTTTCTGACCATAGAAGGTTACTGTGGTGAAAAGGAAGCTCAAAATAATTAGAAGATAACAAAATTAAAGCTCCTACATCCAAAGATTCCAATAAAAATAAGAATTAGTCTAAGGCCATACAAAAGCTTAAAAGGAATTCTGAAAATCAAATAAGAGAAATAGAAGAAAAATTAGGAAGAGAATTGAATGTGGTACAAAAAGAAATATAAAAAGCTAATGAGAAGAAAACTTTCTTTTGTATAAATTTTTATGATTTTTGAACAAAACATATGCATGGGAAACTTTTCTTTTTTTGCTGTTCATATTATTTTATTTTATTTTTTTTAATTAAAAGTTTTTATTTACAAAGTATATACATGAGTAATTTTCCCAACATTGACTCTTGCAAAATCTTTTGTTACAAATTTTCCCCTTCTTCCACCCCCTCCATTAGCTGATAGGTAATCCAATACATGTTAAATATGGTGAAATACATGTCAGATCCAATATATGTATACATATTTATGCAGTTATCTTGCTACACAAGAAAATTCAGATCAAGAAGGAAAGAAAAGAAAAACAGAAAACAAAACAAAACAAAATGCAAGTAAATAACAGAGAGAGTGAGAATGCTATGTTGTGTTCCACACTCTGTTCCCATAGTTGTCTCTCTGGATGTAGATGGTTCCCTTTATCAGTGAACAAGTAGAACTGGTTTGAATTCTCTCATTATTGAAGAGAGCCACGTCCATCAGTCTTTTTGTTGCCATCTGCAATGATCTCCTGGTTCTGCTCATTTAACTTAGCATCAGTTCATGTAAGTCTCTCCAAACCTCTCTGCATTCATCCTGCTGGTCATTTCTTACAGAACAATAATATTCCATAACATTCATATATCACAATTTATTCAGTCATTCTCCAACTGATGGGCATCCACTCAGTTTCCAGTTTCTTAGCACTACAAAGAGGCCTGCCACAAACATTTTTGCACATGTGGGTCTCTCTCCCTAAGATCTTTTTTTTGGGGGATATAATCCCAGTAGAAATACTGCTGGATCAAAGGGTATGCACAGTTTGATAACTTTTTCAGCATAGTTCCAAACTGCTCTCCAGAATGGTTGGATCCACAATTCCACCAACATTGTATCAATATCCCAGTTTTCTCACGTCTCCTCCAACATTCCTCATTATCTTTTCCTGTTATTTTAGCCAATCTAACAGGTGTGTAATGGTATCTCAGAATTGTCTCAATTTGCATTTCTCTGATCAATAGTAATTTGGAGAACCTTCATGGAACAACAAATAGTTTCAATTGCTTCATCTATTGTAAAGAATTGTCTGTTCTTATCCTTTGACCATTTATCAATTGGAGAATGGCTTGAGTTATTATAAATTTGAGTCAATTCCTTACTTTAGAAATGAGGCTTTTATCACATCCTTTGGATGTAAAAATGTTTTCTCAATTTATTATTTCCCTTTTAAACTTGTCTACATTAGTTTTGTTTGCACAAAAACTTTTTAACTTAATATAATCAAAATTATCTATTTTGTGATCAATAATAATATCTACTTTTTTTTTTGGTCACAAATTTCTTCCTCCTCCACAGATCTGAGAGGTAAACTATCCTATGTTCTGCTAATTTGTTTATAATTTCATTCTTTATGTCTAGACATGAACCAATTTCGATCTTATCTTGAAGGTATATGGTGTTACGTGTGGGTCAATACCTAGTTTCTGTCAAATTAGTTTCCAATTTTCCCATCAGTTTTTGTCAAATAGTGTATTCTTATCCCAAAAGCTGGGATCTTTGGGTTTGTCAAACACTAGACTACTATAGTCATAAACTATTTTGTCCCTCAAACCTAATCTATTCCACTGATCGACTACTTTATTTCTTAAACAGTACTAAATGGTTTTGATGATCCATTGCTTTATAATATAGTTTTAGATCTGGTACATCTGGACTGCCTTTATTTGCTTTTTTTTTCATTAATTCCCATGAAATTCTTGATCTTTTGTTCCTCCAGATCATTTTTTTCTAGGTCAGTAAAATAGTTTCTTGAGGGGCAGTCAAGTAGCACAGCGGATAGAGCACCAACCCTGAAGTCAGGAGGATCCAGTTCAAATCTAGTCTCAGACACTTAACACTTCCTAGATATGTGACCCTGAGCAGTTAATCCCAATGTTCTCAGAAACAAAAAAAAAAAAAAAGTTTCTTGGGAGCTTGTTTGGTATAGCACTGAGTAAATAGATTAGTTTAGATGATATTATCATCTTTATTATATTTGCTGGACCTATCCAAGAGCATTTGATGTTTTTCCAGTTGTTTAGATCTGACTTTATCTGTGTAGAAAGTGTTTTATAGTTTTGCTCATATAGTTCCTGATTTTCCTTTGGCAGATAGATTCCTAAATATTTTATATCATTGGTAGTTACTTTAAATGGAATTTCTCTTTGTATCTCTTATTGTCGAATTTTGTTAGTGATATATAAAAATATTGATGATTTATGTGGATTTATTTTGTATCCTGCAACTTTGCTAAAGTTGTGGCTTATTTCTAATAGTTTTTTAGTTGATTCTCTAGGGTTCTCTAAGTATAACATCATATCATCTGCAAAGAGTGATAATTTGGTTTCCTCATTACTTACTCGAAGAGTACTTTCAAAAGCAAAGTTGGCCAAATGGAAAAGGAGATACAAAAGCTCACTGAAGAAAGTAATACCTTAAAAATTAGAATTTGAGCAAATGAAAATTATTTTATGACAAATTAAGATACAATAAAGTAAAATCAAAAAATAGAAAAAATGTGAAATATCTCATTGTAAAATAAACTGACATGGAAAATAGATACAGAGAGATAATTTAAAAATTATTGGTCTGCCTGAAAGTCACAATAAAAAAGCCTGGAAATCATCTTTCAATTTAATCTGCATTTCTCTAATCATTAATGATTTGTATAGTTTTTTATATGACTATAGTCATTATTCTTCTGAAAATCATCTGTTTATATCCCTTGACCATTTGTCAATTTAGGAATGGCTCTTTTTAAATGCAAATTTGAATTTATTCCCTATATATTTCAAAGATGAGGACTTTACCAGAGAAATTTACTGTGAATTTTTTTTAAAATGTTACTTCATTGTTCATGGTATCCTTTAGCAAAATATAATTTCACTGATTACCTCTTTTAATTAGGTCTATTCCCCCTATTCTACATCTTCCTTCCCTTCTTTCTCAGAGCATCCATCTTTTTCATCATTTGTTTTATTTTTGGAGAGCATCCCAACACAATTGACTCACAATCATGAGTTCTTTGTATTCTCCTTATAACTGCTCTAATAATTATGAAGTTCTAAGGAATTGCAAGTATTATCATTGCATATATGCATTAAAACAGTTTGACTTTATTGAGTCTCATGATTACTCTTTTATATTTATCTTTTTGTGCTTCTCTTGTGTTTTATATACTCATATTTGAATGTCAGATTTTCTTGGAAGTCCTCTATTTCATTAAATATCCTTTTGTTTAAAGGATGATACTCAAGTTAATGTACTGTAAAAATAACATACTTACATATAAACATGCAATAATATAGACATTGTTATATTAGATGTTATATACCAGTTATAAAATATATAAATTGTTACATATTTATACTATATTTATAAGAAGGATTATATTCAGTTTTTCTGTGTAGGTAATACTTGTAATCCAAGCACCTTTGCATTTTGGAATGTCATCTTTTAAGCCCTGTACTTTTTTGACATGAAGTTATTAAATCTTTTGTGATTCTGACAGTTGCTCCATGATATTTAAATTGTTTCATTCTGGAAGCTTACAATATTTTCTCCTTGACCTGGGAACTCTGGAATATAATTACATTATTCCTGGGAGTTTTCATTTTGGAAATCTTTTCAGGAGGTGATCAGTGTATTATTTTTTCTTTTTTTTTACTTTATTTTTTATTAATTTTATAATTATAACTTTTTTTGACAGTACATATGCCTGAGTAATTTTTTACAACATTATCCCTTGCACTTTTGTTCTGAATTTTCCCCTCCTTCCCTCCACCTCCTCCCCTAGATGGCAGGCAGTCTCATACATGTTAAATGTGTTATAGTATATCCTAGATACAATATATGTGTGCAGAACCGAATTTCTTGTTGCACAGGAAAAATTGGATTCAGAATATAAAAATAATCTGGAAAGAAAGACAAAAATGCAAACAGTTTATACTCATTTCTCAGTGTTTCTTCTCTGGGTGTAGCTGATTCTGTCCATCATTAATCAATTGGAACCAAATTAGATCTTCTCTATGTTGAAGATATCCACTTTCATCAGAATACATTCTCATACAGTATTGTTGTTGAAGTGTATAATGATCTGCTGGTTCTGCTCATTTCACTCAGCATCAGTTTATGTAAGTCTCTCCAAGCCTCTCTGTATTCATCTTATTGGTCATTTCTTACAGAACAATAATATTCCATAACATTCATATACCATAATTTACCCAACCATTCTCCAATTGATGACATCCATTCATTTTCCAGTTTCTAGCCACTACAAAAAGGGCTGCCACAAACATTTTGGCACATACATGTCCCTTTCCCTTTAGTATTTCTTTGGGATATAAGCCCAGTAGTAGCACTGCTGGATTAAAGGGTCTGCACAGTTTGATAACTTTTTGGGCATAACTCCAGATTGCTCTCCAGAATGATTGGATTTTTTCACAACTCCATAAACAATGTATCAGTGTCCCAGTTTTCCCACAACACCTCCAACATTCATCATTATTTTTTCCTGTCATCTTAACCAATCTGACAGGTGTGTAGTGGTATCTCAGAGCTGTCTTAATCTCCAATTCTCTGATCAATAGTGATTTGGAACACTCTTTCATATGAGTGGAAGTAGTTTCAATTTCATCATCTGAAAATTGTCTGTTCATAATCTTTGATCATTTATCAATTGGAGAATGGCTTGATTTCATATAAATTAGAGTCAGTTCCCTACATATTTTGGAAATGAGGCCTTTATCAGAACTTTTGACTGTAAAAATAGTTTCCTAATTTGTAACTACTAATCTTGTTTGCATTAGTTTTGTATGTACAAAAGCTTTTTAATTTGATGTAATCAAAATTTTCTATTTTGTGATCTCTAGTTCTCCTTTGGTCACAAATTCCTTCATCCTCCACAAGTCTGAGAGGTAAACTATCCTATGTTCCTCTAATTTATTTATGATCTTTCTTTATGCTTAAATCATGGACCCATTTTGATTTTATCTTAGTATGTGGTGTTATGTGTGGGTCCATGCCTAATTTCTGCCACACTAATTTCCTGTTTTCCCAGCAGTTTTTGTCAAATAATGAATTCTCATCCCAAAAGTTTCTTTGGGTTTGTCAAACACTAGATTGCTATAGTTGTTCACTGTTTTTTCCTGTGAACCTACCCTATTCGACTGATCAACTAGTCTATTTCTTAGCCAATACCAAATAGTTTTGGTGACTGCTGCTTTATAATATAGTTTTAGATCAGGTACAGCTAGGCCACCTTCATTTGATTTTTTTTTTTCATTAATTCCCTTGAAATTCTTGATTTTTTGTTCTTCCACATGAATTTTGTTGTTATTTTTTCTAGGTCATTAAAATAGTTTCTTGGGAATCTGATTGGTATAGCACTAAATAAATAGATTAGTTTAGGGAGTATTGTCATCTTTATTATATTCGCTTGGCCTATCCATGAGCACTTAATGTTTTTCCAATTATTTAAATCTGACTTTATTTTTTGTGGGAAGTGTTCTGTAATTTTATTCACATAATTCTTGATGTTCCTTTGGTAGATAGATTCCTGAATATTTTATATTATTGATAGTTATTTTGAATGGAATTTCTTTTTGTATCTCTTGCTGTTGGAATTTGTTGATGATATATAAAAATGCTGAGAATTTATGTGGATTTATTTTGTATCCTGCAACTTTGCTAAAGTTGTGATTTATTTCTAATAGCTTTTTAGTAGAATCTCTGGGGTTCTCTAAGTATACCATCATATCATCGGCAAGGAGTGTTAGTTTGGTTTCCTCATTACCTACTCTAATTCCTTTCATCTCTTTCTTGACTCTTATTGCTGAAGCTAGCATTTATAATACAATATTGAATAATAATGGTGATAGTGGGCAACCTTGTTTCACTCCTGATCTTACTGGGAAAGGTTCCAGTTTATCCCCATTACATATGATGCTTACTGACAGTTTTAAATATATGCTCCTGACTATTTTAAGGAATAGTCAATTTATTCCTATACCCTCAAGAGTTTTTAGTAGGAATGGATATTGAATTTTATCAAATGATTTTTCTGCATCTATTGAGATGATCATATGGTTTTTGTTAATTTGATTATTAATATGGTTAATTATACTAATAGTTTTCCTAATATTAAACCAGCCCTGCATTCCTGGTATAAATCCTACTTGATCATAGTGTATTATCCTGGCGATGATTTTCTGTAGTCTTTTTGCTAATATCTTATTTAAGATTTTAGTATCAATATTCATTAAGTAGATTGCTCTAAAATTTTCTTTCTCAGTTTTCAATCTACCTGGTTTAGGTATCAGTACCATGTCTGTGTCATAAAAGGAATTTGGTAGAACTCCTTCATTCCCTGTCTTTTCAAATGGTTTATATAACATTGGGGCTAATTGTTCTTTAAATGTTTGGTAGAATTCATATGTAAATCCATCTGGTCCTGGGGATTTTTTCTTAGGGAGTTGATTAATAGCTTGTTCTATTTTTTTTTTCTTTCTGAAATGCGACTATTTAAGCAATTTACTTCCTCCTCTGTTAATCTAGGAAGCCTATATTTTTGGAGGTAGTCACCCATTTCACTTAAGTTATCAAATTTATTGGCATAAACTTGGGCAAAGTAATTCCTTATTATTGCTCTAATTTCCTCTTCATTGGTGGAAAGTTCCCCCTTTATATTTTTAAGACTAACAATTTGATTTTCCTCTTTCCTTTTTTCTGATCAGATTTACCAAAGGTTTATCTATTTTATCGTTTTTTTTCTTAAAACCAACTCTTAATTTTATTTATTAATTCAATAAGTTTTTTCTACTTTCAATATTATTAATTTCTCCTTTTAATTTTATAATTTCAAGTTTAATATTTGATTGGGGGTTTTAAATTTGGTCTTTTTCTAGCTTTTTAAGTTGCAAGCCCAATTCATTGATCTTCTCTTTCTCTATTTTATTCAAGTAAGCTTCTAAAGATATAAAATTTCCCCTTATTACCACTTTAGCTGCATCCCACAAATTTTGGTATGATGTCTCATTGTTGTCATTATCTTGAGTGAAATTATTAATTGTTATTTGCTGTTTCGCCTAATCATTCTTTAAGATGACATTATTTAGTTTCCAGTTACTTTTTAGTCTATTTACCCCTAACTTTTTGTTCAATGTAATTTTTATTACATGATGATTTGAAAGAAAACATTTACAATTTCTGCCTTCCTGCAATTAATTTTGAGATCTTTATGTCCTAATATATGGTCGCTTTTTGTATAGATTCCATGAATTGCTGAGAAGAAAGTATACTTCTTCCTATCACCATTCAGTTTTCTCCAAAGATTTATCATACCTAATTTTTCTAATATTCTATTTACCTCTTTAATTTCTTTCTTATTTGCTTTGTGGTTTGATTCATCTAATTCTGAGAGTGCAAGGTTGAGATCTCCCAATATTATAGTTTTGTTGCCTATTTCTTCTTGCAACTATCTTTATTTCTTCTTTAGGAAATTAGATGTGGTATAACTTGGTGCATTTTTGTTTAGTATTGATATTGCTTCATTGTCTATCCTACCCTTTAGCAAGATATAGTTTCCTTACTTATCTCTTTTAATTAGATCAATTTTTGCTTTTGCTTGATCTGAGATAAGGATGGCTACCCCTATTTTTTTTACTTCACCTGAAGCATAATAGCTTCTGCTCCATCCTTTTACCTTTACTCTATATGTATCTCCCTGCTTTAAATGTGTTTCCTATTAAAAACATATTGTAGGGTTCTGACTTTTGATTCAGTCTGCTATCCGCCTCCGCTTAATGAGAGAGTTCATTCCATTCACATTTACAGTTAAAATTACTAATTCTGTATTTCCTGCCATCATATTATCCACAGATTATGCTTTTTTTCCCTTGCCCCCCTTGAACCTCTTCCCCAGCATTAAACTTATGGGCCCCACTTGTATTACAGCCCTCCCTCTTTAGTATCCTTCCCCCTCCCTTTAAATCCCTTCCCCTTTTTTTGTACCTTTCCCTTATTACTCTTTTCCTTTTCCCTTTTTCTCTCCAACTTATTAATGAGGTGAGAAAGAGTTCTCTGTAAAACAAATATGTCAAATATTTTCTCTTTGAGCCAACTCTGATGAGAGTAAGAGTCACACAATGTCCCTCTCCCTCTCTAATTCCCTTAGATATGAAAGGTTTTCTTTGCCTCTTCATAGGATATATTTTCCCTCTTTTTATCTCCCCTTTTCCCATTTTCTGACATTATACCCTTTCCATTTCTACTTCCCTTTTTTATGTTATATCAGTAAAATCAAATTATACATGTGGACTTTATGTATATCCACAACAGAAATACAGTTCTCATGAGTTCCTTTTACCTTTTTTTGCTTCTCTTGAGACCTATGGTTGGAAATCAAATTTTTTGTTTAGATCTGTTTTTTTTTTTCCTTAGAAACTAATTAAATTCATCTGTTTCATTAAATGTCCATCTTCTTCCATGGAAGAAAATGCTCAGCTTATTTGGATAGTTTATTCTTGGTTGCATTCCAAGTTCTTTTATCTTTCTGAATATCAGATTCCAGGCCCTTTGATCCTTTAATGTCGATGAAGCCAGATCTTGAGTGACCCTTATTGTGGCACCTCAGTATTTGAATTGTTTTTTTCCTGGCTGCTTGTAATATTTTTTCCTTAGTTTGATAATTCTGAAATCTAACCACAATATTCTGGGGAGTTTTTTTTTTTAAGGGTCTTTTTCAGAAGGTGTTCAATGAATTCTTTCAATGCCTGTTTTTCCTTCTGCTTCTATTACCTCTGGGCAGCTCTTTTTGATGATTTCTTGTAAAATAGTATCTATGCTCTTTTTTCATCATAATTTTCTGAAAGTGCAATAATCCTCAGCTTATCTCTCCTAGATCTATTTTTCATGTCTGTTGTTTTTCCAAGTAGATATGAAATATTTCTAATTTTTCATTTTTTTTTTTTTTTGGTTTTGCTTTACTGATTCTTGATGTCTCAAGGAATCATTCATTTCTATTTGTTCAGTTCTGATTTTTAATGAGTTATTTCTTCATTGGCTATTTTATTTCTTTTTGTATATGTCCAATTAAGTTTTTAAATGAGTTGTTTTGCTCTATGGAATTTTTTTCCATTTCACTAATTTTTTTTTAGTGAGCTATTTTCTTTTTCTAATTCACAAATCCTACTTTCCTTGGAGTTCTTTATCTTTTCCAGTTCACATTTCAGGAGGTTGTTACTCTCTTCCATAGCTTCTCTTTCCTTTCCCCATTTTTCTTCTAGCTCTCTTTTAAGATTTTTAATAGTCTCTTCTAGGAGAGCCTTTTGTGTTGGGGACCAACAATTGTCTGGAGACTGCCTGCTATTAGTCTCCTCAGGGTTGAAAACCTGCTTTCTTTCTGTGTAGAAGCTGTCAATCATCCTTTCAATTTTTTTTACTCATTTTTTAAATCCTGTAGAGTTTGCCTTCAGGGCCAGGAGGGTACCAGTTTCCTCTGCAGAAAGGGATAGGTGTATGGACGGCCTGCCAACTGGCTACAAAGAGTGGCCAGGTGTGTGAGTGCTCTGGGAAATAGTTCCTCAATGGAAGTGACTCTGGCCTTCAAAGATGAGCTGTGGAGGTGCCCTGCAAAGAACCTCACTGTGTGGATTAACAATTGCCCTGAGGCAAGAGGCTGAGTAGTGACAGTGTCACTACCCCAATCCAAAACCTGCTGTGGGGCTGTGGGTATTAGCAGCTGACCAGGGAATATCCCTACATAGACTAGAAGTGTCTCTGCCCTGGAAGCACAGTAGAGCTGCAGAAGTTCTGTTGCCCCAGGCTGAGCCCCAACTGTGCAGATTAGAGACTGTCCTGGGCTGTGCCCAACTGCTGTGTAGATTTGCAGCTGCCCTGGCCATGTTTCAGTGTACAGCTGCACAGTTGAGCTGGTCTATGCTGAGTCACTTCCGGTTTGGCAGTAAGTACAATCAGATCCTGTTATGTTCTGGCATTTTTAGAGTACCCTGTACCTCTGGCTCTAATCTCTCTGCTGGCCCACTGCTTTACAATCAAGGCAAAGCAGTCAGCCTATGCCAGAGCAGTTACCACTACTCTTCTAGCTACAGAGGCTACCCTTGTCCCCTGGTCTGTTCAGGACGTCAGTCTTTCCTATCTCCCTGCATGCCGCTGATCTGTTACCGCCCCTCACGACAAACCTGTGCTGGTGGTCCTCCAGATTATCTTCGGCTGATAAGTCGTTGTACCTTTAATTTTTTGTGAATTTCACCAGTGAAACGCTATTTTTGAGGCTGATACAAAGATTGGAAGTGAGGGCATGAGAGGAGTTTACAGAGTTGCATGTGCCTTTTCTGCCATCTTGGCTCTGCCCCCTGCAGTGTATTCTTTCAATTTCTATTTCATCTTCTAGATTTAAGATATGAGAAAAGTTTACTTGTATAATTTCTTGAAATGTGATGTTTGAGGCTTTTTTTTTTTTTTTTTTTTTTTTTTTGATCATGGCTTTCAGATATTTGGTGGTTCTTAAATTCTCTCTTCTCAATATATTTTTGAGGTCTGACCCGACCTGCGGGTCTAGAACTAGGGGGTCTGAAGCCCCGTGCCAACCTGTAAGCAAAATGCTGCTAAGGCAACAACCTGGGAATGGGTGAAGAAAAGAAAGAGGCGGAGACGATTCTGTGTTAGGCAGAAATGCTCGTTTATTAGAGGGAAATACAAGGTTTTTATATGTTTCCAGAGTATAGGTTTGAAAAAACAATTCTGTGACTACGTGACTAGGGGAGTTAGGAAACATCTGTGGCGGATCTTGTAATATCCTATGGCAGGATATTTAAGAAAGAATGGTTTATTGTTAGTATCTGGGTCTTTATGACCGAGGCAGGATGTTCCCATGCTTTGTTGAGTAAGCAGGATGTTTGTTTAGGGTATAGGGCTTCAGCATGGGGCCCCAGCAGAGGTCAGTTGTTTTTTTCTGATGATATAATTCATATTTTCCTCAAATTCCCCATTCCTTAGACTTTGTTTTATTGTCTCTTGATGCTTTATTATTTCTTTTTGGGGACAAGACCATTAGATTTAAGTGACTTACCCAGAGTCACAGAGCTAGCAAGTGTTAATTGACTGAGGCTGGATTTAAACTCAGGTCCTCTTTTCCTATGTGGCAATTTTAAGGACTTCTCTTTTTTCAGGGAGCTTTTGTGTCTCTTTTACCAAACCACTAAGTCTCTTCCAAATTTTCTTGCATCAATCTCATTTCTCTTCCTATTTTTTCCCCTTCCTCTTCTCTCTTAATTCTTACATGAATTACTCTTGGGCTTGTGTCTAAGTAGCAATTAAAAAAAAATGAGGCTTTTCTTGTAGCTGTAACTGTTTTCATATAATTTTTTCTAGGTTTGTGTATCATTCTTCCCTGATTGCTATCCTAGTGATTAATTTTTAATATGTTTTCCTTAATTTGGTATATATTTAAGAAATGAATCCTTTATCACAGAAACTGTGAAATCCTTCCCCCTCCATTTCTTTTCCTTCTACTTTGGTTTTATTTGTTTTGTTTGTGAAGATTTTTTTTTTAATTTAATGCAATCAAGATTTTCCATTTTATCTTCTATAAACCTCTCCTTTAGTGATGATCTCTTCCCCCTTCAAAGATCTGGTAGGAATTTTTCCCCCCAATGCTCCTCTAATTTTCTTATGCTATCATCTTTCATGTTTGTATACCAATTTTGAGTTTATCTTTATATATAATGTGAGATGATCATCTTTGCCTACATTCTGAGAGAATGCTTTATATTTTTTCCAACAGGTTTGGTAAAATAGAGAGATCTTGCCCAACAGTTTGGATCTTTGGATTATCAAAGCAGAGTCACTGTGCTTTGGTCACAAATTCCTTCCTGAGAGGATCTGAGAGACTACAATATGATAAAAATGAGATCCTGTGAACCTAACCTGTTCCACTGATTGACTATTCTATTTCTTAGCCAAATGGTTTTGATGACCACTGTTTTATAACACAGTTTTAGGTCTGGAACAATTGGCCACCTTCATTTGCATTTTTTCATTATTCCCTTGAAATTCTTGATCTTTTGTTCTTCTAGATGAACTTTGTAATTATGTTTCTATATATAAAAAATAATTTCTTGGGAGTTTAGTTAGTATGACACTAAATAAGTACATTAATTTAGGTAATACTATCATGTTTATTATATTTGCTTGGCCTATCCATGAGCATCTGATATTTTTCCAATTGATTAGATCTGATTTTATTTGTGTGGAAACTGTTTGGTAGTTGTGTTCATATAGTTTCTGACTTTGCCTTGTTTAAATATTCCCAAATATTTTATATTATCAATAATTATTTTAAATGAAATCTCTTTGAGCATGACCAGGAGATCATTATATACTTCAACAATAATACTATATGATGATCAATTTTGATGGACCTGGCCCACTTCAACAATGAGATGAAACAAATCAGTTCCAAGAGAGCAGTAAAAAACTGAACCAGCTACACCCAGCAAAAGAGAGAGAACTCTGAACCACCACATAGAATTCCCAATCCCTCTGTTTTTATCCACCTGTATTCTGGATTTCCTTCACAGGCTAATTGTACACTATTTCAAAGTCCAATTCTTTTTGTACAGCAAAACAACTGTTGGACATGTATACACATATTTGTATTTAATTTATACTTTGACACATTTAACCTGCCATCTGGGGGAGGAGGGGGAAGGAGGGGAAAAATTAGAACAAAAGGTTTGACAATTGTCAATGTTGTAAAATTACCTATGCATATATCTGGTAAATAAAAACTATTTAAAAAGAGAGAGAGAGAGACTTGCCCAAGGCTACACAGTTAAGTGTCAGAGGTCAAATTGGAACTCAGGTTTTCCTCACCCCAGGGCCAGTGCTCTACCAATGTGTCTCTTTTTAAACTAGCTTATGTTTTCTTCTGTTCTATTTTTTTAATCTTTTGATTTTTTTTTCTCATATTCCTTGCTATTTCATTTAGACATTGATTTCTATTTGTTCTATTTTAGTTTTCTAGGCATGTCATACTTGGGTAATATTTATATCATTCTTCTCTAAGCTGGTTGTTTTCCTTCCAGTTATTTTCTCCAGGGATTGTGTTTCATCATTATTTTTTACTTAACAAGATCTAAGTATTCATGTGGCGTTTGCTGAAAGTAACTTTTCTGCCTTTGAATAACTGCTTGGAATAGTTTCAAAATGGGTCACTTTATAGCAGAGGGTAGGGGGATGAATCCATTTCTACAATAATCTCATACTGATTGGTTGTGTCTTTTATTTAATCATATCTCTAGTTTTATTTCTGATTTAAGACATGAAGAATCCTGCTCTGGGTGCTCTTATGCTTGTTGCTGCAGCTCAATTGAGCTTCTAAGGTCTCTACGTTGGTACTTTCAATTATTGTCTGATCAGACTAAAACAGAAGATATCTATGCAATTAGTTTTTATCCATTAAATCACTTTGTACGTGAAGTAACTAAAGAAAAAAAAACTAACTGCAAAAATACAGAACAATGTAGTAAAAACTTCTATATTGCTGCCTTTCTTAAGTAAAAAGTAACTATTAAATGAAAGGTAACCTGAGACTACTTATTTACACCTACAATTGTATTTAGAAGCTAAGCTTTTAATTCTTGCAGCCTACATACACAGTCTTCCAGGCTACACTTTTTTCTGACCAATTATTAACTATGTTGGGAGGCTGGGTTTGTAGCCTATGTTGGCACTTGTTTTGCTGGTGGCCAACTTTCCTGTTGGCTATTCTGGCTGATGTTAATGTGGAATTTTTGTGTGGAAGAATTCACTTTGTAGTGTCTCATTGCATTTCTTGATCACCATTTGCTTTGGGGTGAATTTCAGATTTTACTAAAGTAAAATTTCATTTCTAGATGTTCTGCTTCTATATGGGATATCTTCCTGATTACAAATATCAACCTACTTGTGCTGCTTCTTTTTTTTTAAAAATGATATATTTTGGTTTTGCATTACAAACATTTACATATTATCTCATAGGAAGCAAAAGGCAATTCTTTCCTTCTTTTTCTCCAACAATTCCTTGCTGGTTTAATAGAAGAATTATAAGGACTAATTGCAGTTTATAATCTTCCTCTTTTTTTTTTTTCAATTTCACCATCTTTGTAGTGTAGCCTATGTGGAGAAGTTTCTTCTAAGAACAAAAGTGCTTAAAGACATTTGATATTCTGGGTAATGTACTCCTTTTAGCACACCTGGTCTCCATGGCAACATCTCTGAAGGGAACTTTGAAGAGGGCATTAAAAAAGAAAATCATATGAATGACACATGATATTTGCAATTATATAAGGTATGAACAAAATAATTCATATTTAATGGCTAATGACATTGGTGTAATCCAGAATCATAGAAGAGTTTTAGAGTATTAGGAAATTTTAAACATAATGTACTCCAATTTTCTAATTGTATAGATGAAGAAGCAGGATATTTTGTTTTTTTAGAATTAAACAACTCAGTATTAGACAAGGCTCTCAGTATTAGAAGGGACCTTAGGCATTGTCTATTCTAACCAACTTTCTAATGCATGAATCCATGACATCTAATGTCTACTTAAACATTTAATAAAGTAGATGATATTTTTGAATAGCTGGAATGCTTAGTCAAGTTTTCCTTATGATGAGTTGAACTCTACATTTAGAACATATGTACTTTGATCCAGTTCTGGCCGGTAGAGTATTTCCACTTACATTTTTATTACCCTTTAAATATTTGAAGTCTTCTAAATTTTATCATCTTCATTATAAATTCATAAAACTGATCTTCTTATAGCCTAATTTCAAATTGAGCTTACCCTCTTTATTGATATTTCCTAAAGGTGCTAAATAAACAAAAGAATCCAAATTTGATTAAACTATCACATAACATACTTATACAGTTTTAAATGAGGTTAGATTTTTATTTTTAATTAAAAATTTATAATAGCCTTTTATTTTCAAAATACATGCATTCAAATATTCAAAATACATTTAGACATTCACCCTTGCAAAACCTTGTTCCAAATTGTTTCCCTCCCTTCCCCCACTCTCCTAACTTCGACAGAAAATAATCCAATTTGAATTAAGCATGTGCAATTATTCTAACTATATTTCCACATTTATCATGCTGCACAATAAAAATCAGACCAAAAAGGGAAAAAAAAACAAGAGAGAAAAAAGCAAACCAACAACCATAAAAAAGGTGAAAACTATGTTTAGCCCTTTAGACCTCTTTCTGGATGCAAGTGGCCCTCTCCATCACAAGTCTATTGTATTGGCCTGAATCACTTCAATGTTGAAAGGAGCCAAGTCCATCAAAGTTGGAGCATAACAAATTTCCAGCAGAACATATCATGGAAGAACTTCAGGAAAGATCTGTCTCAATCAGGCAGGGTGATGGGCAACACTGCCCAGTATAGGTACAGCACAGGCAGATTCAGGGTGGAGAAAGCCAGTCAGTTGTTTTTCCAATGAAGTGTTTTATATTTTCTTCTATTTTTTCACTTTTTTGTTTTTGTTTGAAGGATTATTAATGTCACATTGACTTCTATTTGTCCAAATTCTTTTTTGAATTTTTTTAGTTTGCTTTTTTATCTCCTTTTATTTTTGACTGATAGAATTTTTAAAGAGTTGTTTTGTTCATTGGATTTTTTCCATTTCACCAATTCAATTTTTAAGAAGTTGTTCTCTTTTTCCATTTCATCAAATCTATTTTTCAAGGAATTGTTTTTTTTTTTCATTTTTGCCAAATCTATTTTAAATAGTTCATATATATATTTTATATACATACATACATATATATATACATACATATACATATATATATATACACACATACATACACACACATATACAGATATGTATTCTTTTTTTTTTTAGGTTGAGTAATTTACCATAGAGAACTTTACTTAAAATCCAGATTTTGGCTTAAAATCAAATAAAATACAGACTTATAATTTCTATTTCAACATTAAAAAATTATCCATAAATTAAAGCACACATATTTCTAGTCTTATTCTCATAAAAAAATCAGTTGAGTTCACAATTTTAGCACAGACCATTTAAAAGTGATTTCAAAGTTAAGGAGCCGCATACAATTTAGAGTCAGATTTCCAAATTAAATGTATATCAATTTAAAGTAGTTACCTTTTGGGGAGAAATTATTTCTCCTTTTGTGAATCAGAAACACTGTTAATGTGCCAGATTTTTTGTTTCAAAAAATGCAGGTCTTCACTTTTGAAACTATCTGACTATTTTTCAACCTATTTCCTGGGTTTCAAAAGTTTATTATTATTATTATTATTATTATTATTATTATTATAGCTTTTTCTTTACAAGATATATGCATGAGTAATTTTTCAGCATTGACAATTGCAAAACCTTTTGTTCCAATTTTCCCCATCCCTCCCCCAATCCCTTCCCTCCCCCAGATGTCAGGTTGACTAATACATGTTAAATATGCTAAAGTATAAGTCAAATACTATATATATATATATATATATATATATATATATGTGTGTATGTATGTATATACACATGTCCATACAGTTATTTTGCTGTACAAAGAGAATCAGACTTTGAAATAGTGTACAAGTAACCTGTGAAGGAAATAAAAAATGCAGGTGGACAAAAATAGAAGGATTGGGAATTCTATGTAATGGTTCATAGTCATCTCCCAAAGTTCTTTCGCTGGGTGCAACTGGTCAATTCATTACTACTCTACTGGAACTAATTTGGTTTATCTCATTGTTGAAGAGGGCCATGTCCATCAGAATTGATCATCATATAGTGTTGTTGTTGAAGTATATAATGATCTCCTGGTCCTGCTCATTTCACTCAGCATCAGTTCATATAAGTCTCGCCAGGCCTTTCTGAAATCATCCTGCTGGTCATTTCTTATAGAACAATAATATTCCATAACATTTATATACCACAATTTATGCAGCCATTCTCCAATTGATGGGCATTCACTCTGTTTCCAGTTTCTGGCCACTAAAAGAAGGCTATCACAAACATTCATGGACATATAGGTCACTTTCCTTTCCTTAAAATCTCTTTGGGATATAAGCCCAGTAGTAACACTGCTGGATCAAAAGATATGTACAGTTTGATAACTTTTTGAGCATAGTTCCAAATCATTCTCCAGAAAAGCTGGATGTATTCACAATTCCACCAACAATGTATAAGTGTCTCAGTTTTCCCACATACGCTCCAACATTCTGCATTATCTTTCCCTGTTATTCTAGCCAATCTGACAGGTATGTAATGGTATCTCAGAGTTGTCTTAATTTGCATTTCTCTGATTAATAATGACTTGGAGCATCTTTTCATATGGCTAGAAATAGTTTCAATTTCTTCATCTGAGAATTATCTGTTCATATCCTTTGACCATTTATCAATTAGAGAATGGCTTGATTTCTTATAAATTAGAGTCAATTCTCTATTTTGGAAATGAGGCCTTTATCAGAACCTTTAACTGTAAAAATGTTTTTTTCCCAATTTGTTACTTCCCTTCTAATCTTGTCTGCATTAGTTTTGTTTGTATAAAAATTATCAATTTGATATAATCAAAATTTTCTATTTTGTGATCAATAATGATCTCTAGTTATTATTTGGTCATCAATTCCTTCTTCTTCCACAGGTCTGAGAAGTAAATTATCCTAGGTTCTTCTAATTTATTTATAATCTCATTCTTTATGGCTAAGTCATGAACCCATTTTTTTTTCTTTTTTTTTTTTTTAATTTTTTATTTTATTTTATAATTATAACATTTTTTGACATTACATATGCATGGGTAATTTTTTACAACATTATCCCTTGCACTTACTTCTGTTCAGATTTTTTTCTCTTCCTCCCCCAACCCCCTCCCCCAGATGGCAAGCAGTCTTATATATGTTAAATATATTACAGTATATTCTAGATACAATATATGTGTGTAGAACCGAATTTTTTGTTGCACAGGAAGAATTGGATTCAGAAGGTAAAAATAACAGTTTACATTCATTTCCCAGTGTTCCTTTTCTGGATGTAGCTGGTTCTGTCCATCATTAATCAATTGGAATTGGATTAGCTCTTCTCTATGTTGAAGAAATCCACTTCCATCAGCATACATCCTCATACAGTATCATTGTTGAAGTGTATAAAGATCTTCTGGTTCTGCTCGTTTCACTCAGCATCAGTTGATGTAAGTCTCTCCAAGCCTCTCTGTATTTCTCCTGTTGGTCATTTCTTATAGAACAATAATATTCCATAACATTCATATACCATAGTTTACCCAACCATTCTCCAATTGATGGACATCCATTCATTTTCCAGCTTCTAGCCACTATGAAAAGGGCTGCCACAAACATTTTGGCACATACAGGACCCTTTCCCTTCTCTAGTAGTTCCTTGGGGTATAAGCCCAGTAGTAGTATGGCTGGGTCAAAGGGTATGCACATTTTGATAACTTTTTGGGCATAATTCCAGATTGCTCTCCAGAATGGTTGGATTCTTTCACAACTCCACCAACAATGCATCAGTGTCCCAGTTTTCCCACAGCCCCTCCAACATTCATCGTTATTTGTTCCTGTCATCTTAGCCAATCTGACAGGTGTGTAATGATACCTCAGAGTTGTCTTAATTTGCATTTCTCTGATCAATAGTGATTTGGAACACTCTTTCATATGAGTGGAAATAGTTTTAATTTCATCATCTGAAAATTGTCTGTTCATATCCTTTGACCATTTATCAATTGGAGAATGGCTTGATTTCTTATAAATTAAAGTCAATTCTCTGTATATTTTGGAGATGAGGCCTTTATCAGAACCTTTAACTGTAAAAATTTTTTCCCAATTTGTTACTTCCCTTCTAATCTTGTTTGCATTAGTTTTGTTTGTGCAGAAACTTTTTAATTTGGTGTAATCAAAATGTTCTATTTTGTGATCAATAATGGTCTCTAGTTCTCCCTTGGACACAAACTCCTTCCTCCTCCACAAGTCTGAGAGGTAAACCATCCCATGTTCCTCCAATTTATTTATGATTTCGTTCTTTATGCCTAAATCTTGGACCCATTTTGATCTAATCTTAGTATGTGGTGTTAAATGTGGGTCCATGCCTAGTTTCTGCCATACTAATTTCCAGTTTTCCCAGCAGTTTTTGTCAAATAATGAATTCTTATCCCAAAATTTGGGATCTTTGGGTTTGTCAAAGATTAGATTGCTATTTTTATTCACTATCTTGTCCTGTGAACCTAACCTATGCCACTGATCAACTAGTCTATTTCTTAGCCAATACCAAATGGTTTTGGTGACTGTTGCTTTATAATATAGCTTTAAATCAGGTACACTTAGACCACCTTCCTCTGACTTTTTTTTCATTAGTTCCCTTGCAATTCTCGACCTTTTATTCTTCCATATGAATTTTGTTGTTATTTTTTCTAGGTCATTAAGATAGTTTCTTGGGAGTCTGATTGGTATAGCACTAAATAAATAGATTAGTTTGGGGAGTATTGTCATCTTAATTATATTCGCTCGGCCTACCCAAGAACATTGAATGTCTTTCCAATGATTTAAATCTGACTTTATTTTTGTGGCAAGTGTTTTGTAATTTTGCTCATATAATTCCTGACTCTCCTTTGGTAGATATATACCCAAATATTTGATACTATTGACTGTTATTTTGAATGGAATTTCTCTTTGTATCTCTTGCTGTTGGATTGTGTTGGTAATGTATAAAAATCCTGAGGATTTATGTGGATTTATTTTGTATCCTGCGACTTTGCTAAAATTCTGAATTATTTCTAATAGCTTTTTAGCAGAGTCTTTGGGGTTCTCTAAGTATACCATCATGTCATCTGCGAAAAGTGACAATTTGATTTCTTCATTTCCTACTCTAATTCCTTGGATCTCTTTCTCGGCTCTTATTGCCAAGGCTAGAGTTTCTAGTACTATATTGAATAGTAATGGTGATAGTGGGCAACCTTGTTTCACTCCTGTTCTTACAGGGAAAGGTTCTTGTTTATCACCATTACATATGATGTTTACTGAAGGTTTTAAATATATGCTCCTTATTATTTTAAGGAATAGTCCATTTATTCCTATACTCTCAAGCGTTTTTAGTAGGAATGGATGTTGGATTTTATCAAATGCCTTTTCTGCATCTATTGAGATGATCATATGGTTTTTATTAATTTGATTATTAATATGGTCAATTATACTAATAGTTTTCCTAATATTAAACCAGCCCTGCATTCCTGGTATAAATCCCACTTGGTCATAGTGTATTATCCTGGGGATGATTTTCTGAAGTCTATTTGCTAATATCTTATTTAAGATTTTAGCATCAATATTCATTAAGGAGATTGGTCTATAGTTTTCTTTCTCAGTTTTCGATCTACCTGGTTTAGGTATCAGTACCATGTCTGTGTCATAGAAGGAATTTGGTAGGACTCCTTCAATCCCTACTTTTTCAAATAGTTTACATAGCATTGGAGTTAGTTGTTCTTTAAATGTTTGGTAGAATTCACCTGTAAATCCATCTGGTCCTGGGGACTTTTTCTTAGGAAGTTGGTTAATAGCTTGGTCTATTTCTTTTTCTGAGATGGGACTATTTAGACTACTTACTTCTTCCTCATGAACCCATTTTGACCTTATCTTGGTGTATGGTGTTAAGTGTGGGTCAATGCCTAGTTTCTGCCATACTAATTTCCAATTTTCCCAGCAGTTTTTGTCAAACAGTGAGTTTTTATGCCAAAAGCTAGGGTCTTTGGGTTTGTCAAACACTAGATTATTAAAGTTATTGACTGTTTTGTCCTTTGAACCTAACCTATTCCACTGATCAACTAGTCTATTTCTTAGCCAATACCAAATGGTTTTGGCAACCACTACTTTATAATATAATTTTAGATCTGGTACAGCTAGGCCACCTTCATTTGATTTTTTTTATTAGTTCCCTTGAAAATCTTGACCTTTTGTTTTTCCATATGAACTTTGTTGTTATTTTTTTCTAGGTCATTAAAATAATTTTTTGAGAGTCTGATTGGTATAGCACTAAATAAATAGATTAGTTTAGGTAGTGTTATCATCTTTATTATATTTGCTCACCCTATCCAAGAGCATTTAATATTTTTCCAATTGATTAGATCTAACTTTATTTGTATGTATATTTTTTAGTTTTGCTCATATAGTTCCTGATTTTCCTTTGGCAGATAGATTCCTAAATATTTTATATCATTGGTAGTTACTTTAAATGGAATTTCTCTTTGTAACTAACTGTTGGATTTTGTTAGTGATATATAAGAATGCTGATGACTTATGTGGATTTATTTTATATTCTGCAATTTTGCTGAAGGTGTGGATTATTTCTAATAGCTTTTTAGTAGAATCTCTGGGGTTCTCATATCATCAGCCAAGAGTGATAATTTGGTTTCCTCATTACCTACTCTAATTCCTTTAATCTCTTTCTCAACTCTTATTGCCAAAGCTAGGACATAAATGTATTCTCAAAGCATTGTTTTCTTCAGACAATTTCTGTTTTTCCTTTTTCAAACTCTCTCCTACAAAGCTTTCATTTCCTTTCCCATTTTTCTTCTAACTCTCTTTTAAGATCCTTTTTGATTTTTTCCAAGTGAGCCTTTTGAATTGGAGACCAGTTCATAACTACCCCTTTGAAGTTTTATCTGGAGGCAGTTTGTCTTTAGTGTCCTGAGAGTTTGAGGTCTGTTTTTCTCTGTCCCCATAAAATCTATGGTCAGAGCCCTTTTTGTCTTTTTGCTCATTTTTAAAGGCTGAGATCTTCTTGTAGAGCAGAGGGGAGATTGACCCAAGCTTCCTATACTGGATGACAGAAGTTTTACACAGTCCCAGGGCTGGTGGTTCTGTAAGCTTCCTCCCCAAGCTGGGTGGGCCTGAGCAAGTCCTGCCTGTTTTGCTGACATTCAGGGGCTCATTATTTGCCTTCTATAGTTGTGTTGGAGATCTCATAGTTGGCATTCTGAACCAGAATGCAGTAGCCAATATTACTGTATTTTGGCTGAGAGCCTCCCACTAGTTTCCCTCCCTGTGCAGACCCCTTCTCCCTAGTGTGGATTCTGAGAGAAGCCAGAAAGAGTTCAGGCAAAGTCCTGTCTATTCTCTCCCATCTTGGCTCTGCCCCTCTTAAGGCTGCATCTTGTCATTCATTTATATTTTGGTTGAAGTCAACTGTAATTTGCTAGTCTTCTCATGTAACCTGATGTCATTTAACATATCAGGATTGATTTCTGGGTTACATAAGCAATAGGATGTAGGACTAGACATTTTCTCTGATCTCCATGAACTTTAAAATCAATCCAAAACATTTAGTTATCAAAGATAAAGCATCTTTACTGATCTTAAAGGTCTAGGACTCTCAGAATTCCAAAAAAGTTTAAAGATAAAGAAGTGGTTGCTATGTTAAGCTCCTTCAGCATCCCTTCCCTATTTTTCATGAATGATCAGTCCTCCCTTCCTCTTTTTAGTACTGTGCAGACTCTATTTCCAGACTACAGAAATTTGCTTAGCCTGCAACAGGCAGCCAACATAGTGGTAGTCCTTCAGGAGCAAAAGCTTTCTGGGGACAATGACAGAAAAATGGTACTGCATGAGACAATCCCATAGTACAAAGTGCCACAAAGTTCTGAACTGCAAATGCCAGGGTAGACATCTATGAAGTGGTAGCTATATAAAGCTCTGAATTACTAGTGGTAGGACAAGTAACCTTATAGCACGAATGTTGCCACATTCTAAACAGCTGATGTTGAGGGAAATGAACCTATAGCACCATGACTATAGTTCCCTGGATTTTAGGTTCATCAAAGAACTGAGGAATGGAGGAAGTAGGACAGGACAATTAATTATGACCAAGTGAACAATGAGGAAAAATAAGGGAGGAAAGGGGCAGACTGAAATTGCCAAAGATCTTATGGAGAAGAAACCTTAAAAACCTTATGCATAAACAGAAAAAGCAAGAGAAAAAACAGCATGAGAAGTTACATGGCCTTCGAGGAAAATAATGAATCACAATATGCTATTCTTCAGTGAACACGAGAAGAAATGGAATTTAAGGATTGAATCTTTGGAATGTATAGCAAAACTAATTAGCAGAATAAAAATTTGGATTCTTCAATGACAAGACTCCTCCCCCCCAAAAAAAAATTAGAGAAACATATATTGAAAAGCAAAGAAAAAAAATCAATGAAAGATAATCTGAAAGAGAAGCAAAAAACATTAAAAGAAAATAAGCTTACTCTAGAAGGAAAACCTACTGATTTTGAAGACAGGAAACTTAGAAACAACTTAAACGTAATAGGACTCCCAAAAGAACAGAACAGGCCAAATTACCTTAACACCATGATGTAGAAAATAATAGAAGATAACTGCAAGAAAATTTGAACATAGAAAGTGAAATACAAGTAAAAAGAATTCATAGACTAGGGGCAGCTAAGTAGTGCAGGGGATAGGTCCTCAGTCTTGAAGTCAGGAGGATCTGAATTCAAATCTGGTGTCAGACACTTAACACTTATTGGCTGTATGACCCTGAGCAAGTCACTTAACCCCAATTGCCTCAGGAAAAAAAAATCATAGACTCTCCAAAAATACCTAATTTCAAATCCCATGGCAATTAAATTTAGCTATTCAATTCAGAAATGACAAATTCTGTAAGTAATCAAGGGAAATATTTTCAAATAGAACAGAAGGGAAATTTGAATAATGCAAGACTACTCTGTGCCCACCATAAAATGTGGGAGGTAATGGAATAATGTGTTCTGAAGAGCAATGGAGCTCAGAATACAACCCAAGATGGTGCCCTGAAAATCAGTGCTTAATTATAAAAGAAAAATGATAGAAATTCAACAATAAGAATTATGCAGAGTTTTAGAAAAAAAATCTGTATCTGAATTATTTGCTTTTCAAACACACTAAGTTACAGAAATACAGGAGTGGAAAAATACAACAATCAAGAACAACAATAGTAATAGCAACAAAATGACAACAGAAAAGTTAGTATAAATATTCACAAACAAACAGAGGTAAATGAAAAAGTTTAATGGAGGTAATGATGAAAAGAAACCAGGGACATTATGCATGGAACTTGGTGATTTCCTGCTTACAGATGAATCATTGTTTTTAGATAACTACATTTCAGGGTATTCAAAAGGGATTGGTGGAACATGGAAGAATGTGTGATATATTCAGTTCAAATAAAGAGCCAGAAATAAATAGATAATTCCTATTATCTTAACAAGAGAAGAGATTAAAACGGATTGAGTGAGGAAAAGGGGGCAGGATTAAAAAAGGGAGAAAAGAAAGGAGGCTTTCCTTGGCTCCTGGAAGGTCACCCTATAAAAATTCTTATTGTCTGAGAAAAGAGGTAAGGACTTTAAATTGGATGGTTTCTGAGTGTTTTTTATGAGAATTAGGTAAAGAATAACCCCTTTGGGTTCGGCACAAGGATAGATATATAGTTAAATGCAGTCTAGTGAAGGCACAGAGTCCCCTATAAATTAATTTAATTCAATGAGTTTTTAGATAAGGAAGAAGCTGTTTGTGGGGATTGGGAAAACCTGAACAGATAGTGGGGGACTGGGAAAGCCCAAGTTTATTGGAATTCAAAAGAGTGATTTTGACCAGGATTTGTGAATCAAAGATCCTAGCTTCTTCAGCCCTGGAGGGTTGGGAATCAGAAAGGAATCTTAAAGGGACCTCAACCCACATCATTTTGATGCTTGAAAAAAAATCAATTTTCCCTACCTCAGGAGAAGGAAAAGTAGAAATTCCTGTGAACAATATGCATGTGGGCAAAGGTGAAAGCATGGATCTAGAAGAAGAAATTTTGAGGAAAGTGAGGGAAAAATTTACCAAAGGAGGATATAGATAGTTGTAGGTTGCTAATCAGGTACTTAATGAAGAAGGGGTCCTAACATTGGATTGTATCTTCTCTGACACATTCAACAATTACATTGTTCTGTGATGGAAGCAAAATAGAAAAGGGAAATCTGAGGATGCTCACTCTGCATTCACTACTGCCAGTCTCTCCCAATTCCCAGGCCCTCAGAGAAATCTCCAGTCACTGTCTTTTGCAATGTTTAAACCAATTTTACCAAGCTTATCTCTGTCTGAGGTCTTCAGAGATCTCTGGCCATCATTTCATAAGCAAGATGGTTTAGATACACGATAGAGCACTGGAAAGCAGTTGTATGCAAGCTCAGGTTCTTTATTCACGTGTCCACATCCTATCCTCTGATCTCCTGTATACTCTTAGTTACTACTCCCAGCAGAGATCCTGGTAAAAAAGGACCAACTTCCTCATCCCTACAGCTTAAATAGGTCGATGAGGTCACACATATAGCCAATTGGAGAAGAACACGCCTCCCATTAATGATGCGGATCTCAATGCGACCAGTGTTCCCACCCACAATCCTACTAGTTCACAGCAGACCCATTTCTGGGGGTCTCAGGCAAAGCCTGTTTTCTTTCTGTTGCACTGTACGTGACTCCTCTTCTTCCTCCTCCCCTTACAAAATCCATGGAACAAGTTTGATGAGACAGTGGCAGAAATTGTCTAAAAGGGAGTGCCTAGAATTAATAATATGAAAATTTTGAAATCATGAGGAATACAGAGGATGGGGATAGGCAAGGAGGGAGATGGGAAAAGAGAGAAGGAGAGGAAGAGGAAAAGAGAGAAGGAAACAGAGAGGAGGGGGAGTTAGATAGATAATTATTAGGATCATGGAAGAGAATAGGGTTTTTCTTTGAAAGGGAGATTGTATAATGAGGAGAATAAGAGAAATCATTTTTGGAAAGGGGAGTAAAATTAAGGTAAAATAGATTAAGGAAATTAGGAAAGAAAATCATAACAAAAACAATATTAGAGGCAGATGGAGGAAGATAGAAGTCTAACTTGCACCTATAAATGTCAGTGGAGTAAAAGAACAGACTAACGTGAAAAAGAGAGGGATTGAATGAAAAAAAAACTTTACTAATTTTTTGCTTACAAGAAATACATTTTTTAAAAACTATGAGATAGGAGGCAAAGCCAAGTTGACAAAGAAAGAGCAGAAACTTGATTAAACTCTCTCTGAAAGCCATTCTAGCAATGTTAAACAATGCATCAAAACAAATTCTGAACTAACAGAATACATAAAAGGAAGGAGTGAAACAATTTACTTTCAGATCTGGACAACTTAGAAAATCAGCAGAAAAATTCTATTGCACTGTGGTGAGAGTGTAATGCGGTACACCACAGCCTATACCCCAACAAACCAAAAGTAATCTTTAGGAGGAACCAGTGGTAACAGTTGTGGTTTCCAGAATTTTCAGTTCAGAGATGGTAAGAAGGTCAGACAACTGAATAGAAGGAGGTTATAGGTAATCCTTTTTTTTTTTTTTTTTTTTTCTAGCAATGGGGGATTTCATTGTATTATGCATACTTGGATCTGAATTGCAGTTTTAGGTCTCAATCCCAGGGCAAGAAAAAAACACTATCACACTAAAGCTTGCAGCCACAAGGGAGCTCAGATCATGGTGAAAAAATTCTAAGAATGAAAATATTGCTTGTGGTTAAATCAGAACATACCTAAGGGGGATAGTAATCATACTACTCCGTATGATCATACCATCTTGCAAGAAGCAAAAAGTTACAGGTCCCAGAATTATTTCTGAATAAAGCTATACAAAAATTCTGAAATTTGAGACAGTGCCCCCTCCACAATAGGAAAAGAACCCCACTTTAGCATAGTGTTAAAAGTCAGGAAATAGGCTGGGAAAATGAGGAAACAGCAGAAAAAGATCTTTATTATATAAAGTTTCTATTATGCCAGGAAAGCTCAAAACAAATGCTGAATAAGACAACAAAGTTAAAACTTCTATATCCAAACCCTTCAAGAAAAACATGAATTGGTCTCAAGCCATGGAAGAGCTAAAACATATTTCTTTTTTTAAATTAATTAAGAGAAAACCTTGGAATTCAAGAACATCATGAAAAAAAATCAGTAGTTTGACAAAAGAAGCACACAAAAATACTGAAAAAGTACCTTAAAAACAGAACAGCCCAAAAAGATTAAAAAGGCATAAAAATCCAATGAAAAGAAATGTTTTGACATGTGAAACTGGGAGGAGAAGACAAAATGGTGAACAAAAGCTAGAAAGTACCTGATCTCTTCCCAGTTTGCCTCAGAAACAATGTTAAATCAAGCTTCTAAATGGATTCTGTAGTAACAAAAACCAGAAAAAAGATGGAGTGGAAACAATTTTCCAGCTTTAGATAATCTAGAAGGATCTCAGGAAAGATCTGTCTCACACGGGTACAGGAGGAGTAAAACCCAAGAAAGAAGGTATCCAGACAACCCAGCAGAAGGCTCTTAACCACAGCACAGATCAGCCTTAGCAGAACAGTGGCACAGCAAGCCAGCTGTGAGGGCTCTAGCCCCAGTGCAGCACAATAAATACAACTAACTCCAGTCACCCTAATAAAGTGGACAAGCTGCCAATCTCAGAGGTCTCATTGCAGAATTCCAGTGACCAGCCCCCTGGCCTCCATTGCAAAACAAAAATGGGACAGGGCCCTCTGTACTCCAAAAGCAGAGCTCAATTTTATGAAATGAGGAAAAGAGATAAGTGAATTAGGCACACAATTTTTTAAAAAGTTAGAAAAAGATCTAATTAATTCCTCCCTCCACAAAAAAAAAAAAAAAAAAAAAAAAAAAATTGGAAATTTTGAAAAAGCAAATAAAAGATTAATAAAATTGAAAATAAGAAAGCCATTGAACTAATAAGAGTTAGTTTTATAGAAAAATAGAATAGATAAATATTTTATTAATTTGATTTAAAAAAGAAAAAAAAAAGACAAATTACCAGTATCAAAAAAAAAAAAAAAATGAAAAGGTAGAATCTACCACCAGTGAAGAGGAAATTAAAGCAATAGTTAGAAGGTGTTTTGGCCAATTATATGCCAATAAATCTATCTGACAATCTAAGTGAAATGGATATATATGTATGTATGTATATGTAAAAGACAAATTTCCTTTATGACACAAGTGTGGCTCTGATACTTAAGCTGGGAAGAACCAAAACAGAGAAAGAAAGCCATAAACCAATTTCACTTATGAATATTCATGCAAAATTATAAGTAAAATATTAGTATAGTTATTATAGTAATTTATCATGAGAATAATACACTACAACCAGGTGAGGTTTATATTAGTTCAATATTAGAAAAAAAAACTATTGGCATAATTGATTGTATCAAAAACAAAAAATTACATTTCAGAAGAGGCAAAGAAAACCC